>NC_134402.1:447156152-447391572 GCF_038048845.1 Mixophyes fleayi | reverse complement strand
TAGACCTGTTTAGGAGTGGTATCAGAGATAGGCTAGATTACAGATCATAGGAGTCAATAAGAGCATTACATCTGGCACTCATATGTTCCCAATAGAGGCACACTTCCTATTTGTAGTAATACCGTTAGTATAAGGGACTTTAGGGTTTGTGAGAGGGATATTAATCCCCGTCAGATTTAACCTATTAATAGCCCACTATAGAGGTGTAAATCTCTTGATTATACATAGGAGATACATATTTAGTGTCAGTTCACAATTGGAGTTGATTGTCATACCGTTAATGCAGTTTTATGAAAATATTAATTCATTTATCACATAAGAATATCAGAGTAGCCTCGCGGCTAGACAATAAAGTATTGTCTATTTTAACTGATTTATGTATATATCAATGTATGTTTTCAATTACAAATTTTAAATATTTCGCTACTAGAAGTACGTTCTAAATTGGTACATAATAAAGAGTGATTTTAATATCATCAACATATCAATATAATGCAAATATATATGTTGTCTATTTCCATTCATGAGTGCCCCTTAAGGTCATTTTCTTTTCTCTTTGCTCAATCAAGTCTCTACAAAGCAGCGCCACACATACCGTTATATAGACTTTGTTGGATACGCTGCATATCTATTGGGATCAAGTTCCTCGGTGCTCTCAGTGTCTGCATCCTATTATCCTTTGTATGCCTCCACTCATCGGCACCTGTACACATCCTCACCTATTAAGCAGTGGTACAACTTGCTATACGCAGACCACTGACTTCCCCGCTACCTACCTGCACCTGGACAAGTCTTCTCACCATAGCAGTGGTACAACTTGCTATACGCAGACCACTGACTTCCCCGCTACCTACCTGCACCTGGACAAGTCTTCTCACCATAAGCAGTGGTACAACTTTCTGTACGCAGACCACTGACTTCCCCACTACCTACCTGCACCTGGACAAGTCTTCTCACCATAAGCAGTGGTACAACTTGCTGTACGCAGACCACTGACTTCCCCGCTACCTACCTGAACCTGGACAAGTCTTCTCACCATAAGCAGTGGTACAACTTGCTATACGCAGACCACTGACTTCCCCGCTACCTACCTGCACCTGGACAAGTCTTCTCACCATAAGCAGTGGTACAACTTGCTATACGCAGACCACTGACTTCCCCGCTACCTACCTGCACCTGGACAAGTCTTCTCACCATAAGCAGTGGTACAACTTGCTGTATGCAGACCACTGACTTCCCCGCTACCTACCTGCACCTGGACAAGTCTTCTCACCATAAGCAGTGGTACAACTTGCTATACGCAGACCACTGACTTCCCCGCTACCTACCTGCACCTGGACAAGTCTTCTCACCATAGCAGTGGTACAACTTGCTGTACGCAGACCACTGACTTCCCCGCTACCTACCTGCACCTGGACAAGTCTTCTCACCATAGCAGTGGTACAACTTGCTGTACGCAGACCACTGACTTCCCCGCTACCTACCTGCACCTGGACAAGTCTTCTCACCATAGCAGTGGTACAACTTGCTGTACGCAGACCACTGACTTCCCCGCTACCTACCTGCACCTGGACAAGTCTTCTCACCATAGCAGTGGTACAACTTGCTGTACGCAGACCACTGACTTCCCCGCTACCTACCTGCACCTGGACAAGTCTTCTCACCATAGCAGTGGTACAACTTGCTGTACGCAGACCACTGACTTCCCCGCTACCTACCTGCACCTGGACAAGTCTTCTCACCATAGCAGTGGTACAACTTGCTGTACGCAGACCACTGACTTCCCTAGTACCTCCACGCATCTACTCACGTCCATCCTGATCTCCGTGTTCAAATCTGCCTTTCTACAATATCAGCTAGTCGCTGATTCACTGACCAAGATTGCTGCAAGTCACTGACTTTCCTATTCTGTATTGGCATTCTCTCTCCATCTGCTGGGATATATGTTCCGCTAGTCACCCTGCTACCAGAGGACCGTTGTGTTAACTTCACTACTCTGGTAAGCCCAGTCATCTGGTGAATTCCTGGGCAAGACTCCTAGTGCCCGTGACAGATGTTTTATCAAAAACCAGGTGCATATACCGCAGATGTGGAGGCGGACGCATCGCAAGATGGGTATGGCTCTACATTTGGGCAGAAATACAATTCTTTTCCATGCTTTAGATTTGCTTATCACACAGAGATCACTATTTTATTCCTTTTTGTCCTTTCAGTTTCACACTGGAGTTTTAAGGATCTCTGTACACTGGAATATAACTCCCCCTGCACTATATGAACCACAAAAGCAAGGTTGCAAGCTTCCTTTTCCCTGACTGCTTTTCCTCATCCTACAAACTTGTCCATTAGCGCTAGTCATTATCTTTGTTTTAGCCTAATATATAAAGCCTAGATTCAAATGGGTTAAATATATTACATAGGTATTGCAGAGAGCAAGCACAATTTATACAACTATATCAAATAATAAATATGTAGTGCAACGATTAAATAAAAATATGTATAAAATATGAAATAAAATCAATATAAAAATGAATCAAATTTAACTAAAGAATTCATCATATGTATCGTAATATATAGATTAAAATGGCATCTATAAATCACACATAACAGAAGAAATCACTAATCTGTAAGTGACTACATATGTAAGTTAGTATATATAAGCAAGGTATTCCGATTAGGAACTTAAAGTCCCAGAATATAGTGCAATCTGATAATGAGAGAAGCATAATACTTTAAAGTTCATCAATGTTAGGGACTTTCTTACATTGTCAATAGACAGTTGTCCCTCCAGTCTATTAGCTATTCTTTGTATGAGACTCACACAATCCAGAGTCAAGAAATTATTGATCATCTTCATTTTTATATGTAGTTATATTCCTTAGCTGTTTATCCACTTTTCAAAGATAAAGGATGTATGATGTCCAGCAAGCAGTGATTTAACTTTAGCTTCACGCGTTTCTCTGCAATCTGTCACAGTGTCCGGAGAGGAGTATTTAAGCTCTAGCAGTTCAATGAGCTTACATAATTAGGCTCAGTCTGTCCATTTAAATCCTGATTTGTATCTTATAATAGTAAATGTATTATTACCAAAACAATATATAGTGCACTATATCGTGTTCTTTAAGGTGGTTTCGGTGATACATTGTAAAATGCTTAACATACAATATATTAACCTGGGAAGGGAGGGCAGGGAATGGGTCAGTGGAGAAGTAAATTTGGGTGTTGTCACTGCAGGGGTGATAATGGAGGCCAAATAGTGGAGTACTTTGCAGGCATGCTTCAAAGAATGCCGTGGGGGAACCAAACAGCCCTGTTCTATCAGCTCATTAGAAGACAATTAATTTCTGGTTACAAGAAACAAATAATCATTTTATCCTATGTGGATTAATATGGTAAACGAATTGAAGTAATATTTGTGCTCTGTTTCCGTTTCTTGCACTGCTGTGACTTAACTCTATGCAAAGGCATTTGAACATTTGACTTGTATTAAGGAAGCACACTGTCTCTCATCAGTATTATGACACAAGAGAATATTTTGTATTGAAAGAATGTTGTTCCATATTTCAGAATCTCCCACATCTATGACATACAATTGATTTTTCATGTCAGCCAGAGGCCTACATGTATTAATGAATGCTATATTTACAATATTCCTCAAGAGCAACTATGCAGACAAGAGGTGTTGCTCAATCAACAAAAAGTTTGATCAACAAGCAGTAAGTTTGTTGAAAGCTTTCAAGGAAAAAGAATACCTGATTACACTTCTGCAGTCAGCTTATGAACAGATTTTAACTTGATAAAGAGAGTTTTTATGCTAAAAAAAAAATCACAATTACAAAAACAAAAAAGAAACTGTTGATAGATCCGTTCCATTCATCTCTAAATATAACAGTTCTTCTCATATAAATTAAAAATATTGTTAAAAATAGTTATCCTATACTTATCCTTGATCCAATTCTGAACCCCACTCTTGACACTCAACCTTTGGTTATCTTCAAAATGGCTAAAAATCTTAATAATTCTTTGTTTTAATTAAAGAGAAACACATCAAGTCAGTTGAACAGGCCAAGTCATGGACATACAGGAAGCATAATACTGTGCTTAAGATGTAAGAGGCGGGATATATAATGGGTGTCATAAAAGAACATACAGGAGGCAAGAGATAAGGACACACGAGTGGACAAGTTGGAAGGAGACAAGAGGAAGAGGGTCCTGCACATTATAACTTATAATCTAATGGGAGGGACAAGTCTGAGACAAGAGGGGGTGCACGGAATGAGAATGTGGGTGTAGGGAGACTGGTTGAGTGGATTTGTAGTTAAGAGGAAGACTGATAGACCTTGATGAACAGGTGGGTGGGTTTTTAAGGCATGTTTGGAGAATTGGAGGCTGGAGGAGAGTCAAGTTGGATGCGGTAGTGTCTTCCATAGGTGTGGAGGGGCATAGGAGAAGTCTTGGAGACGGGCGTTTGATATGGTTTTCAGTGGGGAGTTGAGGCACCATTGGCAGAGCAGAGAGGGTGGGATGGAATGTGGCGAGAGATGAGTTTGGAGATGTGGGGGACGGTGAGGCCGAGGTGAGATAACAAGATAAGATTACTAGATAGCTATAGTCTACCCACCAGATCCAATTAAGTTTTTCATTACAAGTTATAAGACCACTGTTGAGATATATATTATAGGTTAAGAATTTTATAATAGTGTTGCAGAAACCACCTTAAAGAACACTATATAGTGCAAAATATATTGTGTTGGTAATAATAAATATATTGTTATAAAATACAAGTCGGGATGTAGATGGACACAGCTGGAGGCTAATAAATTATATAAGCTCATTGAACTTCTAGGGCTCGATTCATCAAGGGATGCAGGCCTCGAATTTGTGCGTATAATCTGCAAATTCCATCTGCGCATATCAAGTCTAATTCGAACCATATGCAAATAAGTGCAGCAACGTTCATCTTCGCACGCAAAGGACACTTATACAGCTTATGATTTTGGGGAGGGAGTCGGACAGAGAAGGGTTGTATGCCCATAATCAATGTACACTAAGGGCGCGCCAAACTCGAGTACGCAGCCATGTCTGATTCAAGCTTGGGTATCTTAAAGGTACTTGTCTTTCTGCCGTATCACTTGATACAGGGCCAGTCTAAGCCCTGATTACTAGTAATGACTATCGCGTACGTATGTTATAAAGTGTGTAGATATTAAGAACAGAGTAATAAATGTATTTCATGGTGGGGGAAAATAATAAAAAAAAATGTTTTTAACTGTTTTATCACTAATGCCTTTATTATTAACAGGTAACAATAATTAAATTAGTTTTTTATATGGGTTTTTGGGCAAATGTATATTCCACATAGTTATTGGATGTGTGGTACCCCAAAGCCCTGTTGAACAGCACAGAGGAAGTGCATAAACGCTTTTAAAATGCAGGGCTACAAGGGGTTAATTGTGCTCCTGAAAACTTGTGCCCAGGAGTGATTGACAAGAGGAGGATGAAGGCCCTGATTGGCTGGGGAAGTAACAGGAAGAGGATGTGCAGGAAGGAGGAGAGAAAGAGAGCAGCATGGTAGAAGGAACAAGGGGGAGGATGTGCAGCCGAGCAGAGAGAAGATAAGCTGCTGCCAGAACTGTGACATTGCCAGCAAAGCGGACGGAGAACAGCTGGGGACACGCAGTGGGCATTCAGTACAAAGATAACCGCACCAAGTTTGTCAATAAAGTCAAATATTCAATAACCCTAATTTTATTGAACATATATTAGTTCCTCAATTAGTCAATTATCACAACTAAAGGGTGCACCCTAACACTAATTGTTTAAGAATATTGAACAAAGAGAAAGAGAGTGTATATAGGGGCACTCCTGGGTATAGAGTATAAAATTTACATTTTATTGGTATTCATTAAAAAATTGTTGATACAACTAGCGAAAATTTAAAATAGATACAAAGTGAGGGGAGTGAAAATAAATTTGCAGTTACAACTGCAATGTCGCTTGTATTCTCACTTAATTTTATTAGTAATAAGTATTGATATAACAATATTAAGCTGCTGTGGTGATAGATTACTCCTTCATCCCTGGGATCTTAATGAGAATAGACCCCAATAATATATAGTTAATACTATGGATGGTATAGAGTAATGATAAACCTTAGTGATACACACTATCTATTATATGATGGCTCTCTATGATTCATACTGGTAAGTATAAGTGACCGTGAATGCCTAAATAAAGTCTGCGTTACTATGTTACAAAAATACACGATGGTGCGTAGTGATATGTTTGATTCGTCTATGGCAGAATAAAGACAATTACTGCACTTATAGGTTAAATGGTCTCTCTATTCACAAAGGATTATCTGCAAGGGTGAAAGTAAATTAAATTAAGACCATGCTCAATAAGGCCTTTTAATATGTATGATTGTCATAGTACGCTATAAAGTGGTCATATGCTGACTCCTAATTATAACCCAAATTTCATATAAGGAGATGCATTAACTGCTCTCTATGTTCACCAAGAGTCATCTAGAAGAATCAATAAATCAATCTGTTTGAGCTATAGTTAGTGTGGCTCACCGTTTTATTGTTATAATTTGTTATATAGTTGCTCTCTGTGATTCATATTGATGGGTATAGATGACCATATATGCCTAAGTAAGGCTAGCGTTACTATGTTGCAAAGGCACGCGGTAGTGTCTGTTTCTATAGTGGCACTAGGATCGTCTATAGCAGAATAAAAATAATTGCTACATTTGCAGGCTGAGTGGTCTCTATATTCACAACAAGTTAATAATAGGTTTAGTTAGGACCATATTAAGTAAAGTCTTATAGTGTGTATAATTGTCACGGTTCACTATGAGGTAGTCATATATTGACTCAATATTGTAACCCAGTTTCATATGAGGAGATATATTGGTAAGTTGACTAGTCTCTATGTTCACGAGAGTCATCTGAAGGAGTCAATAAATGAATCTATTTAAGCCGTAGTTGGTGTAGCTCTTATAGCATATCAGGATATCACATAATATGGTGAGACAGCTATATATTAGCCCGTTATTACTGGTAAAACGGCAAAGTGTAGACCCATTATAATAACTCAATCTAATCTAGAGGGATCTGGTGTTAAACTCTATTATTAAAAAGTAGGTATTAATTAGCAGCGTTTCGCTTGTATGCTTTCTCAAGGCAAGACGAGCCATAGTGATGATTGGCTATTTAAGCTGTAAAGTAGACGCCCTTTTGTCCGCGTCATATAAATGAAGTTCCGTTTATGGACTAAACAATAAAGGTTTCCATAGTAATATAAGGTGTCAATAGGATTCTAGGATAGATAGACCTTGATATACTATAGGCAGAGACAACTGCCGATCATTCCTATGAAAAGGACTTTCTGATTGGATCTCCACTATGACGCGGACAAAAGGGCGTCTACTTTACAGCTTAAATAGCCAATCATCACTATGGCTCGTCTTGCCTTGAGAAAGCATACAAGCGAAACGCGCGTCGGCGTTCGCATTGTATCTCAATCGCTGCTAATTAATACCTACTTTTTAATAATAGAGTTTAACACCAGATCCCTCTAGATTAGATTGAGTTATTATAATGGGTCTACACTTTGCCGTTTTACCAGTAATAACGGGCTAATATATAGCTGTCTCACCATATTATGTGATATCCTGATATGCTATAAGAGCTACACCAACTACGGCCTAAATAGATTCATTTATTGACTCCGTCAGATGACTCTCGTGAACATAGAGACTAGTCAACTTACCAATATATCCCCTCATATGAAACTGGGTTACAATATTGAGTCAATATATGACTACCTCATAGTGAACCGTGACAATTATACACACTATAAGACTTTACTTAATATGGTCCTAACTAAACCTATTATTAACTTGTTGTGAATATAGAGACCACTCAGCCTGCAAATGTAGCAATTATTTTTATTCTGCTATAGACGATCCTAGTGCCACTATAGAAACAGACACTACCGCGTGCCTTTGCAACATAGTAACGCTAGCCTTACTTAGGCATATATGGTCATCTATACCCATCAATATGAATCACAGAGAGCAACTATATAACAAATTATAACAATAAAACGGTGAGCCACACTAACTATAGCTCAAACAGATTGATTTATTGATTCTTCTAGATGACTCTTGGTGAACATAGAGAGCAGTTAATGCATCTCCTTATATGAAATTTGGGTTATAATTAGGAGTCAGCATATGACCATTTTATAGCGTACTATGACAATCATACATATTAAAAGGCCTTATTGAACATGGTCTTAATTTAAATTACTTTCACCCTTGCAGATAATCCTTTGTGAATAGAGAGACCATTTAACCTATAAGTGCAGTAATTGTCTTTATTCTGCCATAGACGAATCAAACATATCACTACGCACCATCGTGTATTTTTGTAACATAGTAACGCAGACTTTATTTAGGCATTCACGGTCACTTATACTTACCAGTATGAATCATAGAGAGCCATCATATAATAGATAGTGTGTATCACTAAGGTTTATCATTACTCTATACCATCCATAGTATTAACTATATATTATTGGGGTCTATTCTCATTAAGATCCCAGGGATGAAGGAGTAATCTATCACCACAGCAGCTTAATATTGTTATATCAATACTTATTACTAATAAAATTAAGTGAGAATACAAGCGACATTGCAGTTGTAACTGCAATTTTATTTTCACTCCCCTCACTTTGTATCTATTTTAAATTTTCGCTAGTTGTATCAACAATTTTTTAATGAATACCAATAAAATGTAAATTTTATACTCTATACCCAGGAGTGCCCCTATATACACTCTCTTTCTCTTTGTTCAATATGACACGCAGTGGGCGCCAAAGACAGTCCCCACTAACTGCAGAACCGTCTCAAGGTAAAACCCTAGCCTGCAGTGTACTGCACACACCCCAGATCATACCTCTACACAGGCTGCAGGGAACAATTAAGACGGTCGTTTCAGCTATATCCTGTGTGTGTGCTGATAGAGATTCATTGACTGTTGAGAGAACAGCGCCATCTTGTGGCTGAAATGAGCAACAGCCCTGCTTTCTACTATAATACTTAACCCTTGATGGAAACCTCTGCAGGACATTGGAACACTACCAAATTCCTGTGCACAGGTCAGCCCAGGACTGAGTGGAAAATATGGTAACGTTACCAGGGATAATATTGGTGCACCAAATGTTTTAGATGATGTTAATGTTATGTGATTTACCTAAGAATTTATTTATTAATATTGAAGGTGTTACATTCAGTTTTAGTGGTACCGCTGCAATTCAAGTTAACTCAGCAGTAGATGCTAAAAGTGGGGCGCCTGACCCATAGGGAATAGCACGGTACCCCAAACACCTGAATAAGAAGTAGCCCACTAGTGGGCGCGGTAGTGACCGCAAGAGTCTTGATGGGTTATTATTGATGGTTATTGCATCATCACCAGTCAGATATTGTTAACGTGAAAGTAGTAACTGTGATTACCAGTGTGCCTTATTAGGCAATGTGTATTGAAGATGTTATCGTTATTCTGCCTTATACTCACCAGGTGTATGTCATATGTTAAATGCTATTGTGCTCTATGCTGATCAGACGCATTATTTTGTCATTACTATCCTAACCTAGGAGAACCTGGGAAAATTTGGCAAATCGGAGGGCACAGTTTGCTCGTCATTTAAATAACCATATATCATATCCAACTTTGTTGTTCTCAACAACCACTGGCGGACAACAGTGTATCATTGTCTGAAGTGGTTATATCAACCAGAGTCTTTTGGAGTAGTAGTTTAAGAAAAAATTCTGTTGCCTGTTAGATATATTTTTTGTTCTGTTGTTGCACTTTTATGTGATCACAAAGTGGAGTTTCCCTACAATATGTTCTAGTCTGCAGAATTTAAACAATGCTCCACATATTCCAAATTGATGGCACATTTTTTAGGTTTTTATAGATAAAGACTGCAAAACTTGCGTAAGAGAAAGGTCAGTGGCCTCCGGCATCTATTGTTCTGTCACTTATAGCTCAAAAAAAAACATCAAAGGAAACCAAACAGTACACCAAAATCAAGATCTGGAACTTCTTGCCAAACGCTTTACAAATTCACAATTAGTCCTACAGAAACAAACTGCATTATTAAAAAGCTCTGAAGACACGCTATAACGAAAATGTAAACTGTCTACATTCACTAAAAACAGATTTCCAAAATAGTCACTAGCCAGGAGTGGCAATAATTCATTGATCGTTATGGCTTCATTATTATTTTTGTCTTGCCTAATGTAATGTTTTTGCCTTTGGCAGGTCCAGGAAAGTGACTTTCTTTTGGCATAGTTTTGACTATCCAGTTCCCCTATTCACAGTTAGCCTCTGGTGTGCACACTGACATATCACTTTATAAAGTACATGAGAGACTGATGTGGATCATGTGTTAGTTAAGTAAATAACTTCCTAGCATGTTCAGGGTCATGTGTAGTGCTTGTTGCCTGTAACTATGGATAGTATGACTGCAAGAGGAGATCTGTGGTTTTGAAAGCTGGGTGATTATTGGGGGCGTTTGGTAGGAGTTTTGGTGACCATGGTTGCTTAACTTGGCTGGAGAAGACATATCTGGCATAGAAGTCCCACAATTCTACTATTCAGCGAGATTGGAGATGTTTGCTAAGGAAGGCCCAGATTTCTCAGAAAACCACATGGCCTGGGTCTAGGGTGGCTGGGGTCAGCTGGTTTCATGATCTTACTTAGGGGGAGGTTACCTAGTGCCTGGAAACCCCCCTCCAAGCCTGGGGCACTGTATAATTGAGGTGGCTGGACCCTGCTCCCGCTTTACACAGCTCTGCTTGAAAAGGGAGAGCTGCGTGCACCTAACAGTAGTGCACATAGCATTGACCATGTATATTATGGGGATAGGAAGAGTTGGAGAGCAGCCAAGCACTGTCTAACATTATAGCCACGCCCCCATGCATGCTGATCACGCCCACTGGCAGCGTGGTGCTCAGGAGAGGGTTGCAGTGTCCGCGGCGCATCGGTGAAGTATCACACTGTCTGTCAGACAGACAGTGTGAATAAAGTTCTTTCCCGACGCCCCCCTCCCCTTCCAGAATGTATCACTCCGCCTCCTGTGTGAAGAAGGCGCGGATCAGCTAGAGAAAAGGTAAGTAAAATCTACGGGTTTTTTTTAGTGTGTTTGCGGTGGGGGGGGGCGGCGAAATTTTGCCTAGGGCGCCGTGAACCCTAGCACCGGCGCTGCCTATACCACACAAACACACAAAGTAAGGTCAGTTTAGCCCAATGCCAATAAACCTACCAGTATGTTTTTGCAGTGTAAGGGGAAGACAGAACACCTTGAGGAAGCTCACACATGCACAGAGACATTTCTATGAAAACTAGGAACTAGGGACAAAGGTTAGGAGCCCCAAAAAAATAATCTGCGACTAACACAGTGTTTTATACATGTTGCATAATAATTTAGTATATGTTACCTAACAATGATCACCATATTAATTGCTCAGCATTTATCATTATTATTATTGTCATATATTTATATAATGGCACTATATTGCAAAGCTCTGTACAAGAGATGAGCGGGGTCGGATATCTGAAATCCGAGCCCACCAGAACGTTGCCGATCCAAGCCGGATCCGAGACAGATCCGGGTATTCCCGCCAATTGCAAAACTGAAACCGAGGCTCTGAGTCATAATCCCGCTGTCGGATCTCGCGATACTCGGATCCTATAAATTCCCCGCTAGTCGCCGCCATCTTCACTCGGGCATTGATCAGGGTAGAGGGAGGTTGTGTTAGGTGGTCCTCTGTCCTGCAATATCTCGTGCTGTGCTGTGCTGTTCTGTTCTGTGCTGTGCTGTGCTGTGCTGTGCTGTTCAGTTCTGTGCTGTGCTGTGCTGTCCTGTGCTGTGCTGTGCTGTGTTCTGCTCAGTCCAGTGGTGCCGTGTCCTGTGCTCTGTCCTTCTGAGTTCAGTGGTGCTGCTGGGTCCTGTGCTGTGTCCTGTTCAGTCCAGTGGTGCTGTGTCCTGTGCTCTGTCCTTCTAAGGGCATTGTTATTTCCCCATTATTCCCAAGTTATAAAAAAAAATTAAAAAGTTATAAAAAATAAATAAATAAATAATTATAAAAAAAAAAAATATCCAAAAACAATCCTGCAGTATAAGTCCATTGGTACTGCAATATTACAAGGTTAACTGATTTTGCAGTATAATTCCAGTGGTACTGCTATATGTGGGGCAGCAAGGTGGTGTAGTGGTTCAATTCCCGAGCATGTGAGGAGTTTGTATGTTCTCCCTGTGTTTGCGTGGGTTTCCTCCGGGTGCTCCGGTTTCCTCCCACACTCCAAAAAAACATACTGGTAGGTTAATTGGCTGCTAACAAATTGACCCTAGTCTGTGTGTGCCTCTGTCTGTCTGTCTGTCTGTGTGTGTGTATGTTAGGGAATTTAGACTGTAAGCTCCAATGGGGCAGGGACTGATGTGAGTGAGTTCTCTGTACAGCGCTGCGGAATTAGTGGCGCTATATATAAATAAATGATGATGATTACAAAGTTCACTGATTCAGCAGAATAAGTCCAGTGGTACTGCTATATTACAAAGTTCACTGATTCAGCAGTATAAGTCCAGTGGTACTGCAATATTACAAAGTTCACTGTTTCAGCAGAATAAGTCCAGTGGTACTGTAATCAGTATAAGTCCAGTGGTACTGCTATATTACAAAGTTCACTGATTCAGCAGTATAAGTCCAGTGGTACTGCTATATTACAAAGTTCACTGATTCAAATGCAAAAGTCTTTGTTGCACACATTTGCAAATGTATGTTTAAGCCATCCGCCAGACTATTGCATTTTTATATACAGTAGAAATAGCAGATCTGTTGCTGGCTATAGCAGTGTGCTGGGGGGAAAAATGTTGTGTGTATGTTCCTTGCAGGATAACCCCACCCTTTCAAGCACCTGTTATGGCCTATAAATTGATTTGAGCAGCTTCCACTTTTGTATTTGTCTGAGAGGCATGTTGGTGTCAGTAGCTGAGAGGGGGTACTGGCACTGAATTGCTGTTTGGAGGCTTCTGGGGTACCTCTTTGGTAAGTTGGCTCTCAATTTAAAAACACATATGTATGGCCCAAATATATGGGACTCTCATTGTTTAGAGTAGGACCATCCTATTAGCAAAAGCGCCTTGGCGTGGTGGATGGCTTAAACATACATTTGCAAATGTGTGCTTCAAAGACTTTTGCATTTTTATATACAGTAGAAATGGCAGATCTGTTGCTGGCTATAGCAGTGTGCTAGGGAAAAAATGTTGTGTGTATGTTCCTTGCAGGATAACCCCACCCTTTCAAGCACCTGTTATGGCCTATAAATTGATTTGAGCAGCTTCCACTTTTGTATATTACAAAGTTCACTGATTCAGCAGTATAAGTCCAGTGGTACTCTCCTGTGCCGCATATAATTTTTAAAGGCTTTGCCGAGTGTGTGTGGCTTAGGGGTACGCTCTCTTGTGCTACATATAATGGAAAACAAAAATTTGGAGGATAAGGTAGGGAAAGATCAAGACCCACTTCCTCCTAATGCTGAAGCTGCTGCCACTAGTCATGACATAGACGATGAAATGCCATCAGCGTCGTCTGGCAAGCCCGATGCTCAATCTCCTAGTACAGGGCATGTAAAATCCAAAAAGCCCAAGTTCTCAAAAAGTAGCAAAAAGAGAAACTTAAAATCATCTGAGGAAAAACGTAAAGTTGGCAATATGCCATTTACGACACGTAGTGGCAAGGAACGGCTTAGGCCCTGGCCCGTGTTCATGACTAGTGGTCCAGCTTCACCCAAGGATCTAAGCCCTCCTCCTCCCCCCCTACAAAAAATTTAAGAGCGTTATGCTGTCAGCAACAACAAAACATCAAAGAACTCTGCCTTCTAAACAGATGACATCACAAATCCCCAAGGCGAGTCCAAGGGTGTTGGTGGTTGTGAAGCCTGACCTTCCCATCACTGTATGGGAAGAGGTGACTTCATCCAGCATTTGCAGCACACCCTCTGCATATGTTGGAAGGATCACCCAGTGTAGATCCAGATTTGGATAATCAAGGTGTCAATGTTGTACACCGGGAGGAGGCTATTGATGTAGCTGGCGCTGTGGAGGAACTTGATGATGAGGATGGTGATGTGGTTATTGTAAATGAGGCACCAGGGGGGGAAACAGCTGATGTCCATGGGATGAGAAAATCCATTGTCATGCCTGGTCAGAAGACCAAAAAATGCACCTCTTCGGTCTGGAGTTATTTTTATCCAAATCCGGACAACCAATGTATGGCAATATGTAGCTTATGTAAAGCTCAAATAAGCAGGGGTAAGGATCTTGCCCACCTAGGGACATCCTCCCTTATATGTCACCTGAATAACCTTCATAGTTCAGTGGTTAGTTCAGGAACTGGGCATAGGACCGTCATCAGTACAGGGACACCTAAATCCCTTGGTCCTGTTGGATACACACCACCAACACCCTCCTCGTCAACTTCCTCCACGATCTCCATCAGATTTAGAACTGCAGGCCATGTCACCAGCCAGACTGAGTCCTCTTCTATACGGGATTCATCCGAGAAATTCTGCAGCGGTACGCCTACTACTGCCACTACTGCTGTTGCTGCTGTTAGTCGGTCATCTTCCCAGAGGGGAAGTCGTAAGACCGCTACGTCTTTCAAAAAACAATTGACCGTCCAACAGTCATTTGCCATGACCACAAAATACGATAGTAGTCACCCTATTGCAAAGCGTATAACTGCGGCTGTAACTGCAATGTTGGTGTTAGACGTGCGCCCGGTGTCCACCATCAGTGGAGTGGGATTTAGAGGGTTGATGGAGGTATTGTGTCCCCGGTACCAAATCCCGTCGAGATTCCACTTTACTAGTCAGGCGATACCAAAGATGTACAGAGAAGTACGAGCAAGTGTCCTCAGTGCTCTTAAAAATGCGGTTTTACCCACTGTCCACTTAACCACGGACATGTGGACAAGTGGTTATGGGCAAACGAAGGACTATATGACTGTGACAGCCCACTGGGTAGATGCATCCCCTTCCGCAGCAACAGCAGCAGCTGCATCAGTAGCAGCATCTACACAACGTCTGCTCGTGCCAAGGCAGGCAACATTGTGTATTACAGGCTTTAATAAGAGGCACAACGCTGACAACCAATTAGAGAAAATGAGGGAAATTATTTTGCAGTGACTTAGCCCACTTAGAATGTCTTGGGGATTTGTGGTGTCAGACAACGCCAGTAACATTGTGCGGGCATTGCATATGGGCAATTTCCAGCACGTCCCATGTTTTGCCCACACCGTTAATTTGGTGGTGCAGCATTACCTCAAGAGTGACAGGGGTGTGCAGGAGATGCTTGCGGTGGCCCGCAAAATTGCTGGACCCTTTCGGCATTCAGCCAGAGCCTACCGAAGGCTCGAGGCACATCAAAAAAGCCTGAACCTGCCCTGCCATCACCTCAAACAAGAGGTTGTGACGCGCTGGAACTCCACCCTCTATATGCTGCAGAGGATGGAGGAGCAGCAAAAGCCATTCAGGCCTACACCGCCACCTACGACATAAGCAAAGGAGTGGGGATGCGCATGAGTCAAGCGCAGTGGAGACTGATTTCCGTGTTGTGCAAGGTTCTCCAGCCGTTTGAACTTGCCACACGAGAAGTCAGTTCCGACACTGCCAGCTTGAGTCAGGTGATTCCCCTGATCAGGCTGTTGCAGAAGCAGCTGGAGAAAGTGAGGGAGGAGCTGGTAAACCATTGCGATTCCACCAAGCATGTAGCTCTTGTGGATGAAGCCCTTCGTACGCTTTGCCAGGATCCGCGGGTGGTCACTATTTTAAAGGCAGAGGAATACATTCTGGCCACCGTTCTCGATCCTCGGTTTAAAGCGTATGTTTTGTCTCTGTTTCCGGCGGACACAAGTCTGCAGTGGTGCAAAGACCTGCTGGTCAGGAGATTGTCCTCTGAAGAGGACCGTGACATGCCAACAGCTCCACCCTCATTTTCTTCCACATCTGTGGCTGCGAGGAAAAAGCTCAGTTTTCCTAAAAGAGCCGCTGGCGGGGATGCTGATAACATCTGTGCCGGACTGAAGGACCTGCCAACCATTGCAGACATGTCTACTGTTGCTGCATTGGATGCTGTCACAATAGAAAAAATGGTGGAGGATTATTTTGCTGACACCATCCAAATAGACATGTCAGACAGTCCATATTGTTACTGGCAGGAAAAAAAGGCAGTTTGGAAGCCCCTGTACAAACTGGCTTTATTTTACCTGAGTTGTCCCCCCTCCAGTGTGTACTCGGAAAGAGTTTTTAGTGCAGCGGGGAACCTGGTCAGTGAGCGGCGAAGGAGGTTGCTTCCTCACAACGTTGAAAAAATGATGTTCATAAAAATGAATTATCAATTCCTCAATCAAGTACAGCACTGCCCTCCAGATAGTACAGAGGGACCTGTGGTTGTGGAGTCCAGCGGGGACGAATTGATAATGTGTGAGGAGGAGGAAGTACACACTGTAGGGGGAGAGGAATCAGAGGTTGAGGATGAGGACGACATCTTGCCTCAGTAGAGCCTGTTTATTTTGTACAGGGAGAGATGAATAGCTTTTTTGGTGTGGGGGCCCAAACAAATCAATCATTTCAGCCACAGTTGTTTGGTAGGCCCTGTCGCTGAATTGATTGGTTTGTTAAAGTGTGCATGTCCTCTTTCAACAACATAAGTGTGGGTGGGAGGGCCCAAGGACAATTCCATCTTGCAACTCTTTTTTTTCTTTGCCAGCTCTTTTTGTGGGGGTCCAAACAAATCAATCATTTCAGGCACAGTTTGGTAGGCCCTGTCGCTGAAATGATTGGTTTGTTAAAGTGTGCATGTCCTATTTCAACAACATAAGTGTGGGTGGGAGGGCCCAAGGACAATTCCATCTTGCAACTCTTTTTTTTCTTTGCCAGCTCTTTTTGTGGGGGTCCAAACAAATCAATCATTTCAGGCACAGTTTGGTAGGCCCTTTCACTGAAATGATTGGTTTGTTAAAGTGTGCATGTCCTATTTCAACAACATAAGGGTGGGTGGGAGGGCCCAAGGACAATTCCATCTTGCAACTCTTTTATTGCCATTATGTGACCATTCAACAGTCATTTGCCATGAGCACAAAGTAAAACAAAATTAAAACAAATTCAACAAATTAAACCAAAAGTAAAATGCCCTGTCATAATCAAAAACAAGAGGTATTGACATGCTTGAACTACTGTAGTGTTTATAAGTTATAAACACTACACTTGAAAGTTGGAGGAGGTATTGTGGCCCCGGTACCAAATTGGGTACCGGGGCCACTTCACTATGCAGTCCAGATAGAGGCGTATCAGATATTAAACAACGTTGACTGTTGCTGCCAAATCATAAATTAATGAAAATGACCTGTCATCGTCAAAAACAAGAGGTATTGACACGCTCGAACTACACCCTGTTTATGCTGCAGAGGATGTAGGAGCAAGCAGCTGTGCAGTGGAATTCAGACCATTTGAAGGCGGAGGTATTGTGGCCCCGGTACCAAATTGTGTACCGGGACCACTGCACTATGCAGTCCAGAAAGCTACCTCGGTGAAACGTTTTGGACTAAAAACAATATTGTGAGGTGTGAGGTGTTCAGAATAGACTGGGAATTAGTGGAAATGATTGTTATTGAATGTTATTGAGGTTAATAATAGCGTAGGAGTGAAAATAAACCAAAAAACTTGTTTTTAACACTTTTTATGTTTTTTTCAAAATAAATCCGAATCCAAAACCTTAAATCCGAACCAAAACCTTTCGTCAGGTGTTTTGCGAAACAAATCCGAACCCAAAACTTCAAGCAAATCCGAATCCAAAACACAAAACACGAGACACCAAAAGTGGCCGGTGCACATCCCTACTCTGTACAGAGAATATTATATCATTCACACCAGTCCCTGCTCAGTGGTTCTTACATCCTAAATTCCCTGATACTCTAACGGGACAGAGACTGATGTGAATTTGGGTCCATTGTTTGTCAGTAGCCAATTTACCTACCAGTATATATTTTGTAAAATGCTATATATGTCAAAGCCCAACACACTTGTGTAATATATCACCTTTGCACAATATACTAAGTAGAAATGTTCACTGACCCCCATGTTTTGGTTTTAGTTTTGGATATGTATTTTTTTAGAAAAATTGCTAAAATCTGCTAAAATTACATAATTTTGCTCTTTTTTTGTTCCTACATTATTGTTATTAAGCTCAATAATATTAATTTCTACTTATTTCCAGTAAATTTTGAGCATCTCACAGGTCACAATATTATTTTCATACACTTTCGGACAAAGACTGCAGCAAGATGACTGGATGCTAAGCGAAAGAGCAGCGACAAAAACACACGGCAGTTCATAGCACATCTGGGAAACATTGCCACAAAGCAGTGGCAGAAAAAAAAGAAAAATGGTGCAAAATAGAATTGTCCTTGGGTACTCCCACCGGGTACTCCCACCCACCCTTATGTAAGATATTACTCTTATGTAAGATATTGAAAAGGACATTTACAGTTTAACAAACCATTTTACGCTCCAGTGACAAAGAGTGACACTTTTGTGGCTGAAGTGCTTGGTTTGATTAGACCCCCACAAAACAGACTAACAATGGGCTTAAGGCAGCTAAGGTAACAGTGCTGTTAATGAACTCTACTGTGGCAAGATGTTGTTGTCATCATCCTCAGCCTCATCCTCACCCTCATCAGTTTGTACATCATCCTCACACATTAGTGATTCGTCACCGCTGGAATCCACCATTACAGAAGTCTCAGTATTTTGATGTAATTGGCAGGAAAGGCCTTCCTCATGGAACTTGAAGTTAATTTTTATGAACATCATCTTTTCCACATTTTGATGAAGTAGCCTCCTACGACAATCACTGACAAGGTTCCCAGCTGTGCTGAAAACTCTTTCCGAGTACACACTGGAGGGTGGGCAGCTTAGGCAGTGCAAAGCGAGTTGGTACATGGGTCTCCAAATTCCCTTTTTTTCCTCCCAGTATGTAAAGGGACTGTCTGATGTGTCTATTTCAATGCTGTCGTGAAAATAATCCTCTACCATCCTTTGAATATTGATAGTAGGATCAGGTGGAGTTACGGCAGAGGTGTAATGTTTTTTGGTGAATTCTTTTAGACCAGACCAGACCAGATGTCAAAATTTGGTGCTGAGTCATCTACATCATCCCTGCGTCTCTTGGGAAAGCTAAGTTTTTTCCTAGCAGCAGTTAAGTGAGAAACTGAAGGAGGAGACGCTGTCCTGTCATGTAACACTTGAGCTGTCATCTTGCTCACCAGGAGCTCCTTGCATCTCTTCGGATCTGGGTCAGTTGGAAACAAAGGGAAGACATAGCTCTTAAACCAAGAATCAAGCACAGTCGCCAAAATGTAGTGACCTGATTTCCAGATTTTGATAACTCTTGTATCCTGGCGAAGTGAATAAAGTACTTGACCTACAAGTCCAAAATACTTCATCTCCTCCTTCAGCTTCTCAAGGTGCTTTTCCAAAAGTCTAATTAAGGGAATCACTTGACTCAATCTATCAGTATCTGAACTCACTTCTGAACTCACTTCACAAGTAACTACTTCGAATGGTTTCAGCACCTTGCACAACACGGAAAGTATTCTCCAGTATGCTTGACTAAAATACATTCCCCCCTCCTTTCCCAATGTCAAGGCATATGGAGTAAACATGGATGGCTTCTCGCTGTTCCTCCATCCGCAGAAGCATATACAGGGTAATTGAAATTGCTCTTGTAGCTGTTGCAATCACCTACACTCTGTTGCCGAATGTCGGAAATGTCCCGATATTTTAGGGGCCACAGACAGCATCTCCTGCACATCCCTATAATTTTTTAAAAGCTCTGCACCACCAAGTTTATAGTGTGAGCAAAACAAGGAATGTGATGGAATTCACCCGGCTGTAATGCTCTCACAATATTGGTTGCATTATCAGAAATGACATACCCTGAGGATAGTCAAAGTCGGATAAACCATGTTGCAATGACATCCCTTAGATTTTGTTACAG
The DNA here is from genome assembly GCF_038048845.1 of Mixophyes fleayi. Lineage (NCBI taxonomy): Eukaryota > Metazoa > Chordata > Amphibia > Anura > Limnodynastidae > Mixophyes > Mixophyes fleayi. The sequence goes on along the minus strand of NC_134402.1, from coordinate 447,371,445 downwards.
ATTGTCAGCTGTATGCCTCTTAGTGAAGCCGGTGATACACAGAGGAGCCTCTCTCTGAAAAAATGTGACGTAGTTGGGTACATGCTGCTGCTGTTCATGCTGATGAAGGCGAATCACCAACCCAGTGGGCTGTCACAGTCATATAATCTTTAGTTTGCCCAGGTCCACTTGTCCACATATCTGTGGTTAAGTCTACAGTGGGTAGAATGGCATTTTGTAGCCTAATAATTGCATTTTTACGAACCTTCTTGTATTGGTGAGAAATAGCTTTTCTAGTAAAACGGTGTTGCGATGGTATTTGGTTACAGGGACACAAGACCTCAATTAACCATCTAAAACCAGCTGCATTAATAATGGATATTGGACGCAGATCTAATACTAGCATAATCCACATGGCGTCTGTGATCCACTTTGCAACTGAGTGCCAGCTTTCCTACTTCCACTTGCAAAGGATTTTTTAACAGTCAATTGTTGTAAACTACTTGAAGACTTGTTCTTGGTCTGCTTCTGGAATGAAGATCCACACCCAGTAGCAGCAGCAGCAGCAGCAGCAGCGGGACTAACGCTCAAGAATTCTTCTGAGGAATGCTGGATAGTGGAGGAGTCACCTCGCCTTAGCAACTTGGATGCAGGACTAACTCTGATCGCTACTGAGGATATTGATGAGGAAGGTGTTGTGGGTGTAGAATGCAGGTGCCAGGATCTAACTGACAGAAGGGACCTAGCTGATGCTGAACTGATTGTTATTATTTTAGCACAAGTTTCAGAGTTTCCCAACAGCTTGCCATGAACTCGCTTCAAATGGCATAATATGGATGAGGTTCCTAGATGGTTAAGGTCCCTACCTCTACTGACTGTGGCTTTACAAATGCTACAAATGGCTAGACAACTGTTGTCAGGATTTGGGTAAAAATAATTCCACACATAAGAGGTGGATTTTTTGGTCTTATGCCCAGGCATGACAATGGATTTGTTCTTATCACATGCAAGAACTGCTTCCACTGGTGCAGGACTTACACAAACAACATCATCCTCATCAGTATGTTCATTAGCGCTTTCGTCAGCTACACAAATATCCCCCTCATCCTGTTACAATTCCAAAGTGGCATCATCAATTTGTGCATCACCAGCTACACTTGGACTGCTCATCCAAACATCTGCAGTAATACTGAAAGGAGGCTTCTTTATGAGTACAGTATCAGAAAGGTCAGGCTTAGCACTTGTGGATAGACTCTCCTCAAGGATTTGTGTCATTTAGGAATCTAAACACACAGCTTCTTCTAATACCTTATTGTTTTCTTCCATCTCGGCTTTTACACGTAAAAGTGTTTGGACACCACTATTTGAGTAGGAATAACAAGGTCTTGCATCGTCATGACAAGAAGATGCCTCAGTTACAGTTGCAGAACTAGCACTTATAGAGGAAGGGGAATACCCGATTTTTTCCTTGCCACTGCATGTGTAGAAAGGCATGTTGGCATTTTTTTTTTTTCTGCAGTTAACTTTGTCATGATTACAGGTGTTTTTTTCTTTACCAAGGTAAAAGGTTTTTTTTAAAATTTTTGTTTCCCTGACTTAAAAACATAGAGGGATTGCTGTCATCATGACTGGTGCCAGCAGCTGCTTGGTGCTCCTTGTCTTCTGTGGACTGATGTGAATCCATCTTGATGACACAGTACAATGTGACTGTAGACCTTTAGGAACACTGCCAGCCCTATTATTTCTCTGTCAGCACTGACAATGAGCAATGACATGTAGACTGTAGACTGACAAGAACACTGGCACCTCTCCTGTTTCTGGGTGAGTTGTGGCACAGTAGAATGTGACTGTACACTTTTAAGAACACTGCCTGCCCTATTATTTGACTTTCAGCACTGAACACTGCCACCTCTCCTGTTTATGTGTGAGCTATATCTCAGTAGAATGTCACTGGAACCTTTGAAGAACACTGCCAACCTTATCATTTCTCTTTCAGCACTGAAAACTGTCACCTCTCCTGTTTCTGGGTGAGTTGTGGCACAGTAGAATGTGACTGTACACTTTTAAGAACACTGCCTGCCCTATTATTTGACTTTCAGCACTAAACACTGCCACCTCTCCTGTTTATGTGTGAGCTATATCTCAGTAGAATGTCACTGGAGCCTTTGAAGAACAATGCCAGCCTTATCATTTCTCTTTCAGCACTGAAAACTGCCACCTCTCCTGTTTCTGTGTGAGCTATAACTCTGTAGAATGTCACTGGAGACTTTTAAGAACACTTCCAACACTTCTCTTTAACTTTCATTAATGATGCTGCCCAACTGCACTAAAGACTGGCAAGAACTCTGCCAACAACTTCTGTGTCTCTCTGCGAAATGGTGCCAGATCTCCGTGGAGGACGGTATTTATGGAATCCAAAACTCGCAACATCCTACGATGCAAAGATGACGTTTTTCCTCGCTTTCAGTTCTGAGGATGCACAAAAGTACCAAGCCCACTCGGCTCAGTACTCAGATCAGCTATGTTTGGGAGGGCTCGGTTTTACGAAAACTGAGCAGGAGCATCTCTAATCCTAAGTATTTATATTTTTAATAGTTAGTATAACATGATGCCAGTGTTACAAACATGAAACTTGTGGAATGCAGATATACCAAATTTTATGTTCAAATACTGTTGTTTGTCACAGCTTGGCCTAGCTATGTGATATTCTAATGCTCTGATTGGCTACAGGCTAGTTTAGTCTTGTGAATGTTCTACTGCCATGATGGGCTACAAGTTGATCTAGCCCACTGATGTTGCAAAGTTCTGATAGATTCTAGTGTCTGGTTTAGTCATTAGTATGCTGTATGCTTTGCATATTGGTCACCAGAATTGGCTCTGCTTTTAATACCTGCAACTGAACAGACTCTGATTTGTAAACGTGTCTCCAAGACGGGTTCTGTCTACTAGTCATTTATCATGGGGATACTGTGCGGTTAATAAACATTTGTTGTACGAAATAAGCAGCACTTTAGGGGCATAATGCTAGCATGATATTTACTGGTTAGAAGAGGTGGAACTAGGGAACTGTGGGCCCAGGTGCAGGGAGACGGGGAGGAGGGAACCCATCTCCATGGGCCCTGGTGCATGGCACCTGCCACACCAATGGTAGCTCCGCCACTGCTACTAAGACAAATAAAGATTTGCCCCTTATTTTTTATAGGCACAGATGCTAAGATTCCAAAACTATTGGATCAACATTGATTGGTAATGACCTTCAAGTAGGAGCAAGGGCATCCGAGCAGGAAACTAAATCTGGAAGGGAAGGCAGTGCAATGCTCACGGACTCTAGGTTGTGGCGTCTAAATATTATCTGCACAGTTATGGTAATTTTATGCAGCAGGCCAAGGTCTGCACTGGGGAGCGTGTGGACACAGACCGAGATAGAAGACAAGGAGCGCCGCACAGGGTTCTGTGAAGACTGCTCAGCGAGGCAAATAAAGGTGGTGTGTTAGATGAAGGATGCATTTACCCCAACCTAAGGCTTCCTGGGACATCCAATCCCATAGCTCAGAAAGGGATATCTTTCAGCTCTATTGAGGGCCAGTACAACAACACTATCTTCGGCACACATGAACAATTAACTAAGGTGGGTCCTTTCACCTAGTTGCACCTAATACAATATCACCAAAACCCACCTAATCACCCTCTAGGCCATACACCTTCCCACCCCTCCTACATAAAGTCACCCTCCTATCAGAATATTCAGAAGAGGGAAAGCCTTTCTTTCTTACAAACTCCAATCTGGCAGGGGGAGATTATGGATTTACAAGTCACTTTTGGTAACCAAGAAATGGTAAATTAGCACAATTACAAATATATCTAACACATAAAGAATACCATTTGGTTCCCTGTGTTTTTTTTTACCCACTGGGTTCTAAAAATTGTAATTGTCTGGAAGAAAAATGTGATATTGTCAGTTGTTCCAACGATAAATATTTCAGAATTCTTTTTTTATATCCATTATGACCCGGTTTCCTGTTTATGTAAGAACCCAATGGTGTATTGTGTTAAGAGCTAGGAAATGTGATTTCAATATTAAATTATTGCCTCAAACCGTTGTCCTGTGGGTTCCAAGTTCCCATCTGTTTATGTTCATTTGAAGCCGTAACTTCTCTTTGAAGCCTTTGATATTACAGTTTGTCTCCCAGCCAAATTAATAATCAGCAGCACAGTCACACTTGGTATTTACAGCAGGGACGTGAAATTGGTTTCCTGTGAGTCTTAATTAAAAATGCAGGTCAGTTCTCGGCAAACATCAAGTCCAAAAGGTCAATGGTATAAAAGTTGGTGGCTGATTTTTTGATGAATTACAGTGCTTTTTTTGTAAAAAAAAAAAAAGGTGGTGGAACTCACATCTTGTTAATATTTTATGTTTTAAACGGCGCCCCATTTTTCCTCTAACTTAACTTGCTTTCTATTGCCTCCTTTCTCCTCTTCACTTCTTTTCAGTTTTCTTTTCTATCGTGGCGCTCCTCTTCTTGTTGATTGCTCCTCACAGCTCCGGGCGCAACGAGCGCGATGACGTCACGCCCAACAGTCATTGCAAATATAGAAGGGAGGAGGGCGCAGCCGCGCCGGACAGATGGTATTTGTTTGCTTTTTTTTCTTTTCTTTTGTGTGTGTGTGTTAAAGGCCGTCGGAGAAGCCGCCGCAAAGCCTTTAAAAAAGGTCCCGGAATGCCGTTCCCAGCGTTCAATGGGAAAAAAAGCACTGATGAATTATATGTTCTTATCTAAAAGAATATAAAGTATTAATACCTCCCATAGTCTCACATGCACTTTATAAATACTCTAGTACCTAGGTTTTTCTCTGAGGCAGGAATTGCTCCTAGTATAGTGTGTTTTAGGAGAAGTTCCTAGAAAATGACTATGATTCAGTGTCAGTGAGGGCCTGGTGGAAGATCGGTTTCTGGTCCCCAATCCGATTCAGTTTTCACCTTTGGTGCTGGCTGAGTGCGTCTTCTGCCTGCTTTTTGGCTTCAAGGGACAGCCATACAATGTGTGTCACTCACCGTACTGTGAGTGCCTCTTCCCGGACATTTAGGAACCGTGGCCGTCCTCCATCCTGAGGGTCTGCGCATGCGCAGCCCTTTTCTATACTTCAGTGTATGTCCCTTTAACTCAATTGGCAGATCAGGCAACACTCCCTATATTAAGCACCTGTGGTCAACACCACGTTGCCTGATCTTGGAGTCTCATTCCCTATGAGTCTCTGAAGGTGTTCCTGTATTCCTCGTGTTTTCAGCGCTGCTGATTCCTGTGGTTTCCAAACCACTTCTACCTCTGTGGTTTCCAAACCACTTCTACTACTGTGGTTCCCATACCACTTCTACCATCAACTGTATCATCATGACTGTTAGCTGATTCCTATCCGCTGCCTCCGTGCACTACAGTCTTCCTAACCACTTCAACGCTATTACATATCATTGAGACTGTTTGCTGATTCCTATCCGCTGCCTCCGTGCACTACAGTCCTCTAATCCACATCACGCTATTATATTTCACTGTGACTGTTTGCTGGTTCCTACCCGCTGCCTCCGTGCACGCCAACCTTTACTTTACATCCTCATCAAGTCCGTGAGCTGATTCCTATCCGCTGCCTCCGTGCACTACAGCCTCCAGCCTACAACTCGCCTGTGTTCATCATCGTGACTGTTAGCTGATGCTATCCGCTGCTTCCGTGCACTACAGCCTCCAGCCTACAAGTCGCCTGTGTTCATCATCGTGACAAGTTAGCTGATTGCTATCCGCTGCTTCCGTGCACTACAGCCTCCAGCCTACAAGTCGCCTGTGTTCATCATCGTGACAAGTTAGCTGATTCCTATCCGCTGCCCCTGTGCATTGCAGTCTCTTCTCAGCTCTCCTGTGTTTCCTCGAGACTGCTGCTCTCATTGCCATTCGCTACTCTCCGTGATCAACAGCTCCTGGTCTACTCTGCTCTCCCGTGTTCCATCGCTACTGACACCTATTGGTTGCTACTGGTTACCTCCGTGTACCGCAGAGTCCTGCTGCTGCTGACCGCGCTATCACCCATCTACTGCCGACCCGCTCTCCACGCCTTCACGTGTCCCGCTGGTCTACCCTCCTGTCAGCATTGGATTTATATCTCATCAACTACTCCTCTGCTGGATCATCTCCACTCTCCTGGGCCCTCCTTGAGTCCAGTTCCACGTGTTACTGATTCCTGTGGATTCGTGTCCCTGTTGGTCTACTTATCTGTGCGCTGCACCTACTAGACCGCTGCTTCATCTATCCTGGGACTTCTCATCCAGCCGGCCTCCTGCCGCTCAGGTATCGCTGCACTCCTATCTGACTGCCTGCTTCTGAACCACGGTATGCATACTTCTCATTGACTGTGCTGGTGTATTGCATATCTTGCTGGACTGTGTTGGTTCTCCTCTGGAGTCTGCTATCCGCTGAGTCTATTGCCATCATTGACTGTGTTAACTTGTGCTGGACTACTTCAAGAGACTTTCTATATTTGCAGACCTGTTCAGTCATTTATATATATTGTGCATGTTACTGTGGATCGTGTATAAGGTGCCTGTGTATATCCTGTGTTGCAGTCTCTCCCCGTGCACCTCCTCACATATATTTTCAGTGGTACAACTTGCTGAAGGCAGACCACTGATTCCTGTTCCAGTATCACCTGTTCCATTCCTCTCACATAGCAGTGGTACAACTTGCTACCGCAGACCACTGACTTCCCGGATACCTCCACTTGGATTCCATTCCTTCACTCAGACAGCGGTACCACTTGCTATCCGCAGACCGCTGACTCTCATCACCTCCTCGTTTCTGTTGGACATTCCTCCTCACTATAGCAGTGGTACAACTTGCTAACGCAGACCACTGACTACCTCCACTTGCCCTTGTCCATACAGTTCCTCGTGTATTATTACCTCCCTATTACCAGTGCTGCTAGTCATAGACTTTCCTGAGCATCCCATCATCTGCTGTTTCCTGTTCCGTGATCACCCAGCTACCAGAGTACCCTATTACCATCTACATTGCTCTGGTAAGCCTACCACCTGGTGATCCCTGGGTAAAGACTCCTAGTGCCCGTGACAATGTGCCACCGAACAGTTAATTGGAATGACAGTCTTATGTCATAGCCAGTAGACAGATCCGATTGGTGGATTGCAATGCCAATGTTTGGATCTATTCACCTATCACAGTGCAGGAAGCTGAAAGTAATCTGTGCATGGTAGGTGTTTTGCCTTATTAAATGTAAAGGACAAGAATTCAAGTCCTTTAGCGGAGAGGAAAGTGCTTCAACTTCCCTTCACGTCATTACAACAATCTTGCTCTGCAAATTGAAGTGCACCTCTCTGTAATACAATGGAAACAGCTTTACTGCACACAACTCTGCTTCTGTGAAAATTCAGACATTTTTCTTCTTAAACCTTTGTATCCTGGCGGTAACGAGGTCACATTTCTGCGTACGGATGCGCACAGCAGGTCAAACTCTATTTGCACCATTTTTCCCTTCGGAAATGGCCACCACTTTTTTTTATAATGACTGATGCCCTGGAAAAGGCAGGCAGATAGGTGTGTGATACAGACACGTAAACCCTCCAGTTTTTTGTAGAACACTTCTACAGGTTAACATTTTAATCTCCAGCACCCTACCTAGCATTTATATGCTGGGTCAGGAAGATACAGAGAGGTAGGCTGCCTAAGAGTCCCAATAAAGCTGCCACTGGCTCAGTGGAAGCAATCAGTGACTGTCTCAGTGCTTTCACCTGGTCACAGAGCAAGCTGCAGGCCATACCCAATATGAAGAAGAACGGAGGTAAGATAACTACCACTAACCCCCATGGAATGGGCTCTGTATTGTGTAATGGCCAATAAGGGCTGGGTATTACACTTTTACACCATGGACTGAGCAATATATTATACAATGACCGCCAGGGACCGGGCTCTGTATTGTAATACTGGTCACAAGGGTCTGGGGTCACCAGGAACATAACAATATATTGTTCATGGCTGGGCAGGACCTGGGCTCTTTCTGGTACACTGGCCATCAAGGTATGAGCTTTAGTTTGCACACGGGCCATACCTTCTCTGCATGAGCCATACAACCCAACCATCTAAGCCACTTCCACTTATGTTGCTGCACTGTACATTCATTGCATTGCTTCGTACACTTAAAAATGTCTCCCTCATGACCAACTTAGAATGTTAGACCAGCTGGTGTTGAAGGTTATTAAAGAAAGTTTGTGTGGTCTTCGGTCCTAGCTCAGATTCTACAAAGGAATCCAATGGACTTTATTCGCACCATTCTAGCTATAATATTAAATATATCTTTCACCTGCTCATGCTACCATTTCCTACCTTGTGCCCCATGAGAAGATGTGGTTTCAACAGCATTTTAGCAGTCTAAACAACGCTTAAACAAGCAGTCAACTAAACACATCCTTCACGGGTAGATGGACGCAGTTTGGTTTATTTTATTCTTTTCAGTAATGTTGATAAGAGGTTAAGATATGTAATAATGCCAGAGAGATATGATTGCATCAACAGGATGGGTCACTATTTGGGCCAATAGTCCTATTTCCTTGACAAATTCACAAATCTTTTATTATTGGCCCAAACAAACTATTAAAATTGAGCCTTAATTGAAGAACAAATCTAAGTTGCAGCTTTTGCCTAGATGGAAAAATGGGTCTGTACAAGATCTAATTTCTAATTATTTTCTATATTGTTATTAATTTGGAAGTTTAATTTCAGTGATCTCTTGTAAAAACAGCATTTCCAACATAAACATAATTCAATAGATTAATGATTAATAGAATAAGATGATCTTGTAAGGTTTGTTCACTCTTACTATCGTTCACTTGTCCTTGTGCAGGTGACATTTGCAGGATATATTATTAAGGAACACTTTGTGTTATTATAAACTTCTAATAGAAATGGGAAGCTTCTTATAAAATTAGATAAGACTAAGTCATGTGGCTGAATAAAATATCCTTCTTTCATGCGTGACACAATGTAATCTCTATAATAGCCAAGTAACGCTAACATGAATATGTATTTGTATAAACAATATGTGTTAGAAAGGTGGGTTCTGATGTCATTGTTTATAATTAGTAAGTTGTTAGGTCATCATTCCAGTGTTCAGTAACAAACATGTTTATTATAGGGAATAATATACCCTATACTGTAAATAATTATAAATATTAAGACTCACCTCAGATTTCTGAATCCTATGTAATATTATCTAGCTTGTGGCCTTCTGTTCAGATGTCATCTGTACCTTCTATAATCCTTATGAATTGCAGTACAGGTACGGTATTCCATATATATTTCTCAATTCCAACCAAAACTACCCCCCCCCCCCTCATAGAAATTCTTCATTCTCTACTGCAAAATCTGCTCTTTGTATTATTTTATCATCTTCATATTGTAACAATTATCCCTCCACTCACCAGCGATGTGTTAAATTCTCAACAGCTGCATGGCAGAGCCTGGTGGTTAAAGGCCTCAAAAATTTCTAACCGGTTCAAAATTCAATCTAATTTCAGTGGTTTGATGGCCTGGAACATCGTCGCAGTACAATCTTCAATAGGACCTGTTTTGAATTTGCTGCTGCAAATTTGCTGCTACCATTCAAGATTCTCGACATTTATGGTTTGCAGTTTGCATTAAAATTGGTGTTTTAAAATATTTTTAGTTTTAAATACTAATTAAATAGTACTTTTTATTTATTTTTTTAACTTGAAATTGTAGCTTTTTTTCTTACAAAATGGTTCTTAATACTCTATAAATCACAAAAACATTTTTTTAAAAAAACAAGACAAAACAAAAACAAAAGAAGTCTTTCTAAAATTAAGCAAAATATGGACACAAAAACACAAAGGGCCTGATTCATTTAGGAAAGTTAAGCAAAAGTAAGTAAGTAAGGCAAAACCATGTTGCATTGAAGAGGGAGGTAAATTTAAAAAGTGATGGCAGATTTATAGTCGGGGTAGGACATGTCCTAAATCAACTTAAAATTTCAGTGTACAAACAAGCTATCAAGTATTTGTGTGCTATATGACAAAACAGCCAGTATTTTCCTTATATGCAAAATAATAAACTCATTTGCACCCCTTGCATTGCAACATGGTTTTATCCAGAAATCTTGAGTAAGAAAATGTACTCAATTTTTTGCTTAACTTTGCTTAATGAATCAAGCCCAAAGATTCTAAAACTAAATAAGGTATCTTAATATATTTTGATAAACTCAGTAAGAGGGGCTTATCAAACAGATATGACAGACCTAACTATTGGACAACCCTCCCCTCTCAACTCCTCATTCTGTTCTACCCTATGGAACCCAGTGGTAGTACTCATTACGATGACCACCATTCCGACAGAAGTTATAGAGACACTAACCCTGTAAATTTCAGGAGTTAAGGTCATGCTTCAGATAATGGGAAGTCTCCAACCTAAGTGTACCACAAAGGGAGCAGGTCAGGGGAAGGGTGTGTCCAAAATCCCTCTACAAATGATCTGATCTCAATTTTCAGAGGCACGTGAAGATCTGTCACTTTCATCTGTTGAAGGCTCATCCCCATTCATATCCTCATCTCTTGGGTCGCTCTCTGCTTCTGAAGTCCTCGGAAATAAAAGTCAGCTAAATTTTGTCCCTCACTGTTCCCATAACCAGTGTAAATAACTATGCAAGTCCCCATTTTGCATCAGTTGTAAATGTAACTGTTACTCTACAAGCTGTCCTTCACTATTCAGTAGAAAGTATAATTGACCTCTTACTGTCCCAGTTCTAATGTCCACATAAGGCGCAGGTAACACTTAATGATGTTATCTCTCTCTCATAGGTATACATGCACAGTCTTAAGTAATCAATCGATTTATAGGATTTTCAGTGGCAAATTGTCTCTTATCTGAGGTGCCAATATGGATTATTGTATATAAATTGCACAGTTTCTGCTCCTTTATTGCCTCTGACAATTCACAGCCCTTATTATTAAGCACAGTGCCGCAAAATGGCTTATAATTAGTCATCAGGGGCCTGATTCATTAAGGATCTTAACTTAAGAAACTTCTTATTTCGGTCTCCTGGACAAAACCATGTTACAATGTAATCCTATCTAACTCATACTTGCCAACTCTCCCGGAATGTCCAGGAGACTCCAGAAATCCGTAGAGCAGGCAAGTATCCCGTATACTGCAATTTACTCACCAAAAAGTCACAATTTGCGGTGAATCGCATTATTTTGGCCCCACAACAAAATGATGTATTGTCTCGGGGGTGGGGCCAAAATGACGCGATTGACCGCCCCGCCCCTCCCACCCTCCAACCATGTCTCTTGCCTGGGATCTCCCAGAATTCACTATTCAAAGGTTAGCAAGTATGATCTTGCTGCTTGCCAACTAATACATTGTCCAAAAGTGATAAGTGAATGATGGCTACTTATTCATTTATCCATTTTTTGGAGACTTCATTTCCTCATGAGATCTCAGGATCTTTCTCTTCTCGTCATGCAGCTTTTTCTGAACTTTCTTGTTTGTCTCACTTCCAACTGACAGGATTTTAGTTAAATCTCCATTTGATCGATGCCACGACCCTGTGATATAATCTTCGTTTCATTTTATCCACAGAGACCTGTTTTTTTCAGTGCTCTTTTCCGTTCCCTTCATCCGTTAGTGCCATGCCAGTTCCTTCTCTCCTTGTTTCTGCTAATTTCCCTCTAGCCTCTCTAACTGCAGTTTTTTCTATTGCTCCTTCACAGCTCCTCTTCCCCACTGCATGCTGGGAGATGTTGTTCTCTGCCTGCAGGGGAGGTATCTAAAGCGCATGTGCGCCTGTTTGGGTCGACCAGTGCTACATAGAGATGGTGGCTGGATAAAGGTTGCCATCCTCTCACCAAACTGCATTACATGACTCTCCAACGCTCCACTTTTTCAAAGGAATGGCATTGCTTTCCTTCCGGCTTTTAATCTTCTTGTTAGTTTTTCTTTTTGCTTTGGTGTCCTTCTCAGTCGGCTGATGCTCCTCCATAGCATAATCTCCATTTTCAGAGCTTTCTTAAATGATGTCCCTGCTTTATCAGAGGCTTTGATCAATGCTGTATCACCCCAGATATCAGTATCATCACTCTGACTTGGTCCTCGTGAACATCGCCCAACCTTCTTCCAAGCCAGTAATTGACTCACTGGGCATATGTCCTACGTCATCTAAATAGTATTTTTATATAATTACAAAAAGTGTTTTAGCATTTTCTTTTTTAACAATTCAAACAGCCAACACTACATAGATTTGAAGTTGCAATTTCGCAGTTTGGGTCTGATTCATTAAGGAACGTAATTAAGAAGTTTCTTATTTCAGTCTCCTGGACAAAAACCATGTTACAATGCAAGTTAGTATTCTGTTTTGCACATAAGTTAAATACTGACTGTTTTTTTATGTAGCACATAAATACTTGATAGCTTATTTGTACACTGAAATTTAAAGTTGATATTTGTGTGCTACATGAAAAAAACAAACAGTATTTAAGTTATGTCCAAAACAGAAAACTAGTTTGCACCCCTTGCATTGTAACATGGTTTTGTCCAGGAGACTTAAATTAGAAACTTCTTAATTTAAGTTTCATAATGAATCAGGCCCTTTGTGTTCAGAGTTCATTGAGGTTCAACATTCATCATTAAAAACAGTTAAAATGTATCAGATTAAGCTTGAACACATTTGCTCATGTGTAATCAGGCTCAAACATGGTGAAAGGAAAACATATTCCACCAGCACTGACCTCTATTTGAGACTGGAGTTAATAAGTACATAAAAGAACAAAATAAATTAAAATTAAATAAATATACAAATAAAACATATTGAGAATCTATGTGAATGTAAACAGAACCCGATTTTAATTAAGAGTAAGTTACATATATGATAAATATTTTTATTTTTTTTAAATCCAGTATTTGTATTGAAATTTTTTAAGATATAAACATACTAAACAACAAAAAGAAAAGAAAAACAATCGCATACATATCGGAATTAAATGACGGAATTTACAAGATTACATTAAAGCATAATAATAATAAATGTGCTATATTCATTCAGGATCATACATCGTAAATGCTTATACATAAGTATGTTACACATGCAGGGTTTATTACATGGACTCAGATACTTAGTATAAGAACTGCGGTAGCCATACATTTAAGTAGATAGAGCATCTGTACTAGATGACATAGGATAGAATGGAGACTCTAACCATCTGTACCATATATTCTCAAATTCCTTCAGAGCCTGTCTGCTAGTATAAACAAATCTCTCGTGCCTTATGGTGGTATTGACCAGTGCCTTCCAATTTTTAACCGTGGGACTCGTCGGGGCCAACCACAGCCTCGCTATACAGACCTTAGCCAACATCAATAACTGTGAAATGTACATTTTTGTCAGTTTATTAACTTTTTTTTTTTTATGATAAATATTTAAAGGCTAGAATGACCGGTAAATGGCTACATATCTATCGAACATAGGCAGGCACATAATACAATCCCAAACTTCCAGAATATCATATAAGGAACCTGTAGAAAGTCAGTGGTCCACAAAATCCTTTTAAAAAAAAAAAATTGCAAAGGCTGGGTACACATTACAGGTTGTTATCCTGATTAGCATGCCAATCACACAACAAACATCCGTTAGGTTCGATATTGCATTAGTGTGGATGCTCCCACAATCATGTATTATTGTACCAAAGCACATTGTATTTGATTTTATAGCAGGACTAAAAATCTCTGTAAATTCTGCAATGTGTATACACGGTTGACCGGCAGTGTTTATAGATCTCTATGGGGTGTGCAGTTCTGGTGCCCCAAAGCCCTGGTGAACAGCACAGAGGAGTGCATAAACGCTTTTAAAATGCAGGGCTACAAGGGGTTAATTGTGCTCCTGAAAACTTGTGCCCAGGAGTGATTGACAGGAGGAGGATGCAGGCCCTGATTGGCTGGGGGAGTAACAGGAAGAGGATGTGCAGGAAGGAGGAAAAAGAGAGAGCAGCATGGTAGAAGGAACAAGGGGGAGGATGTGCAGCCGAACAGAGAGAAGACTGAGCTGCTGCCAGAACTGGTGACATTGCCAGCAAAGCGGACGGAGAACTGCTGGGGACATGCAGCAGTGCGCCAAAGACAGTCTCCACTAACTGCAGAACCCTCTCAAGGTAAAACCCTAGCCTGCAGTGTATTGCACACACCCCAGTGTCAGAGGGAAGAGTGATGAGAGAATCTACCCAAAACTGCCATTGCATTCTTGTACAAGGAAGGATTGTGAGAGTTTTTCCCCAGATCATACCTTTACACAGGCTGCAGGGAACAATTAAGACTGTCGTTTCAGCTATATCCTATGTGTTGCTGATATCTGGACACTATCCCCTGTTGCAGAGCAAATGTGCTAATAGAGCTTCATTGACTGTTGAGAGAACAGCGCCATCTTGTGGCTGAACTGAGCAACAGCCCTGCTTTCTACTATAATACTTAACCCTTGATGGAAACCTCTGCAGTACATTGGAACACTACCAAATTCCTGTGCACAGGTCAGCCCAGGACTGAGTGGAAAATATGGTAACGTTACCGGGGATAATATTGGTGCACCAAATGTTTTAGATGATGTTAATGTTATGTGATTTACCTAAGAGCAGATTTATTGATATTGAAGGTGTGACATTCAGCGTTAGCGGTACCGCTGCGATTCAAGTTAACCCAGAGGGAATAGCACGGTACCCCAAACACCTGAATTGGAAGGAGCCCTCTAGTGGGCGCGGTAGTGACTGTAAGAGTCTTGATGGGTTATTATTGATGGTTCTTGCATCAACACCAGTCAAATATTGTTAACTTGAAAGTAGTAACTGTGATTACCAGTGTGCCTTATTAGACAATGTGCATTGAAGATGTTATCGCTATTGTGCCTTATACTCACCAGGTATATGTTATATGTTAAATGCTATTGTGCTCTATGCTGATCAGACGCATTATTTTGCCATTACTATTGAGCTGAAGGGGTCAGTGGCGCGGTGGCTTACCAAAACTATCCTTACCGCATTCTCAATAAACCCAAGTTGTTTGACCAATCCCTGTCCCTTTCATTGAAGTATTTATCTCCTGACCACCGGATATCCGAACAGAAAAGAACCTGACTCGTGTCTGGAGGACAAGGTAAGGGAAGGATTTCCCATCAGTACCAACACACTCACACTCTTTTCAGCCAATGGTTATGACAGATGAAGCACACAAATCTGACGGTATTATTATTATTATGTTTAACTTATAAGTCGCCACAAAGGGTCTGCAGCGTCGTACATTACATATACAGAAAACAGAGACCCAAGACACAAAATGATACAGAAAGAACAAAAATATATACAAATACAGTAACAAGGTAAAGCAAATCAGATTATTTCTGGGACAGATAGTGAAAGGGATGGTGGAAATCAGAGAAGTAGGCCGAAGCTTAAGAAAATAGGGCTAGCGAAGGCCAAGAGGTACAGAGGGTGATGGAATAGTAGAAGGAGCACACAAGGAAAGAGGGCCCTGCTCCTGAGAGCTTACATCCTAAAGGAAAGGGAGAGACAGAAATAGGATGGTACTAACTGAGGGAGAGAGCCAGGACAAGGGAGTTAAGAGGAGGACTGATAGACTTGAATAAAGAAATGAGTCTTAAGGGCACGCTTGAAGCCTTTGAAAGTAGGTGCTAACCTGATGGAATGTGAAAGATCGTTCCACAGCAGGGGAGCAGCCCGGGCAAAGTCCTGAAGACGAGAGTGAGAAGAGGTGATCAGTGAAGTAGTGAGGCGGCGGTCACAGGCAGAGCGGAGGGGACGGGTAGGAGTGTAGGTAGAGATGAGATTGAAGATGTAGGGAGGGGAGGATTGCTTAAGAGGTTTAAAAGTGAGGATGAAGAGTTTAAATTTAATTCTGTAGGGCATGGGGAGCCAATGTAGTGACTGTTGGAGGGAGACTGCAGAGACAGAGCGGCGGGAGAGAAAAATGAGGCGGGCAGCAGCATTGAGGAGTGGAAGAGAGGGAAGAGGAGAGATGTGGATGAGATTGTTGGGGTTGCTCGACTGCAAGGGTGAGTATGATATGGAGCGAGGGGAATGACAGGAAGAGAGGGTTGGAATTGGACGAGAAGCAGAAATACGAGGTAACTTGTCAGCAGTCAGGAGACGAGGGGCAGGGGAGCAAGAGGTTGGGAAGGAGTGGACATGGGGCAGATAAAAGGGTTTGAGAATGGGAGAGGCAGAAGGTAGGAGTGACGTGAGGGAGTAGATTACCTGGGGGGAAAGAGAGGGAGGTGGTAGGTAGAAGCAGTCTGACACTGAGAGAAGAGCAGCGAAGGGGACAAGAGGGAAAGGGTGTGAGTGGGGAAAAGGAGGAGAGAGGAAGAGAAGGAAGAGGGGGCAGCGTGTTAGATCAGGGGCCCAGAGGCACAGGAGAGAAGAAAGGAGTGAAATAGGGAGGGGGATGAGAAGGAAGTGGGGGGAGTGAGGAGGAGGAAGAATATGGAAAGATTGGACATGGGAAACAGGGGGATAGAGGGAGAGGACAGAAGTGAGAGAGGAGCAAATCATGATATAGCTAGAAATGTGTGGAATAGACAGTTGAAAGTAATACAGAAATCAAGGATGGTAAGGGCTAACAAGTGGAGTGAGGAAATGGTGAGAGCACGAAAGTTGAGTAAAGTGAAAAAGTGCAAAGGTAAAAGGAGAGAATAGAGGAAGAAGAGATGTAAAGTATGTCAGGGAATAGGAAGCAGTAAGGAGAGTAGAGATACTAGATGGGTGTGTTTAGAAAAAACAGTTAGATTAGACCGTGACATCTGGTATGATTGGAAGGCAATAGTATAACATAAGACATAATACAAGGTGCACTGTGCTGGTTATATAAGTCCACAGTACAAGAGGGAGCCAGTTCAAAGTTCAATCTAAGTGGAGCAACAATGTGGTTTAAAAGTGGGAATCCAAGCAGGATAAGAGGAATCAACAAGTCATAATACTGCAGCAGGCCAGAATAAGTGTGAAAAACAGATCAGCAGGGAGTGTCCAGGCAGTTGACAATGCAGATCGTGGAGGATATCAAAGGTCACCGCTGATTGTGGAATGTTGTCTTCATGTAGCAGTGTTTGCAGGTAGATTGTGTAAAATGTGTACAGTGTGCACACATGAATTGGCATGTTGATAGGGACTTTCAATTGTTGGTAAAAGCGTTAATGATATCGAATCGGGAGAAATCTTCTGTAGTGTGTACCCAGCCTTACTTCCAGTTGACTCGATTGTGAGAAGTACTCAGGTACCGGAATGGTTTCACTTCTGTTACTAATTAGGCCAGGAGATGAATCTGTTGATAAAGTGGTAGTTATTCAAATCCATTCCATCAGTTTTATAACTATATAGTTGTGGTCAGGACAAACACAGCAAACTAATTCAAAAATACATTGGACAAGTATATTGATATTATTAAGATAGACCTGCAATATTAAAATAAATTCTGATTTATCTTCAGTTTAACACAATAGAGATTTTGAATGGTTAGTGATAAATATTGTTTAGTCAAATGGGGGAAAATACAGAAATATTTACAGTATATAGCTCCCCCATGAGTGATCATGTTGTGTCTCTCTATTCCCTATACAGTCATGGCCAAAAGTTTTGAGAATGACACAAATATTATTTTTCACAAAGTCTGCTGCCTCAGTTTTTATGATGGCAATTTGCATATACTCCAGAATGTCATGAAGAGTGATCAGATGAATTGCAATTAATTTCAAAGTCCCTCTTTGCCACGACAATGAACTTTATCCCAAAAACAATATTTCCACTGCATTTCAGCCCTGCACACAAGGACCAGCTGACATCAGGTCAGTCATTCTGGCGTTAACACAGGTGAGAGTGTTGACGAGGACAAGGCTGGAGATCACTCTGTCATGCTGATTGAGTTAGAATAACAGATTGGAAGCTATAAAAGAAGGGAGGTGCTTGAAATCATTGTTCTTCCTCTGTTAACCATGGTTATCTGTAAGGAAACATGTACAGTCATCATTGCTTTGCACAAAAAGGGCTTCACAGGCAATGATATTGCTGCTAGTAAAACCTAAATCAACCATTTATCAGATCATCAAGAACTTCAAGGAGAGAGGTTCAATAGTTGTGAAGAAGGTTTCAGGGCACCCAAGAATGTTCAACGGGATCAGGTCACCACCAGTGCAGAACTTACTCAGGAATGGCAGCAAGCAGGTGTGAGTGCATCTGCACGCACAGTGAGACGAAGACTTTGGAGGATGGCCTGGTGTCAAGAAGGCCAGCAAAGAAGCCACTTCTCACCAGGAAAAACATCAGGGACAGAGTGATATTCTGCATAAGGTACAGGGATTGAACTGTTGAGGACTGGGGTATCTGGCAAAATCCTTGTTCGGAGAAGGAAAGCTGAGCGCTACCATCAGTCCTTAGTCATGACAACAGTAAAGCATCCTGAGACCATTCATGTGTGGGGTTGCTTCTCAGCCAAGGGAGTGGGCTCACTCACAATTTTGCCTAAGATCACAGCCATGAATAAAGAATGGTACCAAAACATTTTCCAAGAGCAACTTCCCCCAACCATTCAAGAACTGTTTGGTGATGAACAATGCCTTTTCCAGCATGATGGAGCACCTTGCCATAAGGCAAAAGAGATAACTAAGTGGCTCGACCATCAGTCAGTACATGGCCCAGAAATTGATTGACAGCTTGCCAAGGCGAATTGCAGAGGTCTTCAAAAAGAACGGTCAACACTGCAAATATTGACTTTTTGCATAAACTTACTGTAATTGTCAATAAAAGCCTTTGACACTTATCAAATGCTTGTAATTTTACTTCAGTATACCATAGCAACATCTGACAAAAGGTCTAAAAACACTGAAGCAGCAAACTTTGTGAAAACTAATACTTGCTTTATTCTCAAAAATGTTGGCCATGACTGTAATGAAACTATTATCACACACTGTATGGAGCCAGACAGGGAAACGGACACGTCATTTTTATGAGTGAATGTTTTTTGAATCAGAGATTTTGCTCTTGATCATATTTGGCAAAGGCTGGAGTGGGATTAAAATAAATGTTCACATGGAGTAAATTTTTGTGCTCTTGAAATATATGGCTGCACCTGTTATTAGATTTTCATATGTTCAACAAAACTCCAATTTTCCATAGTTTACATTCCATTGTTCCAAACTTAATATTAGTTGTTCCTAAACACATAATTTACTAAACATAGTCTAGATCTGTAACTGTGACTGCTTACATGCAAAGTTTCCCTTCTTTGTCAACAAGATTGCTCTCTATGGGCTTAAAGCATCTGTTTTTCAGCTTGGGGGATTATTTGCTGGCTTCAGACAGAATACATTAAAAGAGATCTCCAAGATTATAAATGCCTTTATGCCCCCATTACTCCGGAGTATAATAAAATGTAGTTCTCCACCCATGTCAGCGACATAGTCACCACTGTAGCTGCCCATGCAGCTTCTCTGAGGACTACCAATGAGGTGGTGTGAGGATAACAGACTTATGTGTAACTCTACTGCCCACTCAGTGCTAACTGATTAGTCCGTAGGCAGCCTTATGTACTATCTGAGGGAGTCCAGTACTCACCTAGGCAAACAATTGGGAAAGTACTAAGTAGTTTATTTTAGCTATATTTATATATCTATAGGTATAGATATAGATAAAGATATTCAATGGTTCCCTTGGAGTGCAGTCCCAATCACTGAGGCACAATATTCACTCATTTTCCAGCAGGACAGGGACCAAACCAAATGTCCTCCTGCTTTTGGCAGGTACACACAAGACAAGTCCGCAGAGACTTCCGTGAGCGGAGCAGCAGGGACGATTCTCAACTAGAGGTAGAACTGTCCAGGAAAGAGACTATTTCCATAAATTCAAGTAAGTACTTAATATCTTTAGCCAATCCTGGCGGATATTTAAGCAGGTTGCCAATCTGCCAGTAGGTCTAGGCTGCGCTAAGTCAACCAATTGGGACTAGATTTTACTAGGCCAATATGCAAAGGCTCTATTAACATGTCCAGTTAATTTCTCATATGGAGATCAAAAATGGCAGATCTCTTAGCTGTCAAACAAGCAGGCTTTCACGCCAGGAATATTGTATTGTATATTACTGTTTAGCATCTCGGGGGTAACTATGAGAGTTGGATACAATTTAAGATTAGGAAATAGATACAATATATAGCAATTTGTGATTTCACAAAATTACTTACTGCTTCATCATTTAGCAATTACTCTTTTGGGCCTGATTCATTAAGGAAAGTTAAGTAAAACAATTGTGTAAGTAGTCTCGGCCTGATTCATTAAGGATCTTAACTTAAGAAACTTCTTATTTCAGTCTCATGGACAAAACCATGTTACAATGCAAGGGGTGCAAATTAGTATTCTGTTTTGCACATAAGTTAAATACTGACTGTTTTTTCATGTAGCACATACAAAAAAATTATATTATAAAATAAATTAACATCTCTAAACACTATAATCAGTAACACAAAATGGGATTGTTGAAAAAATTGTTTAAAATACATTTAATACATAATACAAGGGGTTCTTGATGCATACTGTACATACAATACGTTTTTATGGTCTCTCTTAGATGTTCTGTGTTAGCTAGTGTTCTAGCTATGACCGTCATCACTATCAGTCGGCACTTACATACAGCTTGTGCAAATGATACCTATGGGCATTTATATTGCTGTGAGGCATAGGCAAACATGACTATGCCTCACAGCAATAT
This sequence comes from Mixophyes fleayi, assembly GCF_038048845.1. NCBI lineage: Eukaryota > Metazoa > Chordata > Amphibia > Anura > Limnodynastidae > Mixophyes > Mixophyes fleayi. The sequence goes on along the minus strand of NC_134402.1, from coordinate 447,350,653 downwards.
AGGGGGGTTCTACTGCCTGGAAACCCCCCCTCCAAGCCCTGAGCACTTTATAATTGAGGTGGCTGAACCCTGCCCCCACTTCACACGGCTCTGCTTGAAAAGGGAGAGCTGTGTGCACCTAACAGTAGTGCACGCGGCATTACCCATGTATATTATGGGGATAGGAAGAGTTGGAGAGCAGCCAAGCACTGTCTAATATTATAGCTACGCCCCCATGCATGCTGGTCACGCCCACTGGTGCCGTGGTGTAGAAATTCCACTCTACAAATCTTGCGTTTGCCCCGTGAGGGTGGTACCATGTATAATATGTGATTAATTGACCACTGGCTTATCTCTTATTTTGGTGCAAATGATACAGCAAATGATCGAACAAAACCTATGTTTGCTCATAATAAAGTTGAATTTCCTGCTTTCCTTAGCAGATCAATGGCTCTAACACCATAGACCAGTGATAGCCAACCTGACATACGCATGGGCAGCCCTCTAACCTTCAAAAGGACCACACCTTACTCTTAATTGCAGTAATAAGTTAAAACAATACATTTTATCAACGAAAGAGACACCAATCTGTAATAACATCAGCAGTCATGTTAAACAAGTGTTATAAGCTATAACTAACAAATCTGACAGTGAAGCAGGAAGAAGCTGGGGGCCACTGGAGAAGGCTCAGAGGGGCGAATACGATCTTAGGGCAACCTGATGCCCATCACTGCTACTTAAGCCTTACTGATCCCCTGAGACAAAATATCACAGTTGCTCATGACAAAAATAAAACCTTATAAGGAAACTAAAGTTAATACAATAAGGGGCTGCATGCTAACAGTAATCATCAGCAGCTACTTATATAGCACCACTAATTCCGCTGCGCTGTATAGAGAATATTTGCCACTCATATCGGTCCCTCCCTGTGGGAGGAACCCGGAGCACCCATATAAGGCCATGGTTGGGAATTAAACTCATGACCCCACCGCTGTGAGACAGAAGTGCTAACCACTAAGCCACCATGCTGCCCACCACTAAGCCACCAGGATGCCCACCACTAAGCCACCATGCTGCCCACCACTAAGCCATCATGCTGCCCACCACTAAGCCACCGTGCTGCCCACAAGTTGGTTTAAATAATTAGAAAGGTGGTAACTACTAAAGCAGCACCCAAAGGGGTTTATTTGTGAGATATATATAATATAGATATATTTCCGCTCCTATGTATTATGTCCCATCCTATAATATGAGGGCAAAATATGGCCATGAAGATGCCCGCATAGTTGGACAGCAAAGTGTCAGAGAGAGAGTGACCATGCCTGTCCATTGCTACGCAAAGGCCCAAGAGAATTTCTATGGAATTTGGATACACTTTGATGTATGAAGGTCATTGACCGCCTTCTGCTTACTGTTAGGTGTGAAAACTAAATTGAAAACAATTAAGAATATTATCAGAAGCAGCTAGATGCTTAAGTGTTTTAAATGCATTCAGATATCGAGAGATAAGTTGGTAAGGAGAGGTGAGTGCTGTATCTGGGGAGTCATTTATTAGTATTGGTTGGATGATAGCAGCCATGAAAGGTTCAGAAAAATGATCAAAAGAAAGAGCTAAGATATATGGAAGCATGAGTGATACAGTCGACACCGATTTGAAAACATATGAGGAAATTCAGCTAATTCTGCATGTCATCAATTTTGATGACAGCAATGTGGTTACTTCCTTTCTATATTGGGTTGAAGTTTGGGGAAAGTAGCAGAACGATGCTTCAATAAGAGGAGTTTGAGAATCCGAAAAATGACCACATTATTGTACCAATTCGACAAATCGGTTTGAGTAACCTTGAGTGGCCAGTTCAAGTATCTCTGCTCAGAAGTATTAAGGTAAAGCATCTAGGACACCAATGTCAAGTACATTAATGAGACAGTCTATTGGAACCCACTCACCAAGTACCAAATATACTTTTCTGTGACCAGATACAAATCATCCAACATTTTGCTTTGTTATATAATGTCTGAGATATTTTGAAAAGACGGTATCTGAAAAATGTTCCTCTTTTTATGAGTACATCTTTTATCATTGTGTTTGTTCTGTGGTTTGATAAATCCATGGATTATATTTACAAAACAGACAGCAAGGTAACTGAGTCCATAAAATGTGATGATGTTTTCATATCAAAGTTTCTTTTAATTATTAGATAAGAAGAGATAATCAGTTCTTTTAAAGAGATGATAAAAGCAAAAAGATACAAAGATCACCTGCAATCCTACTTACTGGACGTCTCTACATACAATTAAATGATTTCAATATAACCAGGAGGAAATTATACAGGTGAAGATCAAGCAGAAAACAAAACATAGCTGAAATTTGTAAGAGACATAGAATATCTCCAGTACTAAGTTACTCTGAACATGTTAAATCCAGTAGTGGGAACAATACATTTACAGTAACATTCTGGTCCCAGTGGGAACAATGAATTTAAGCCATGATCAGGTCCCATTGGGCACAATATGTTTACAACAAAAGGTATTCATACTTCCAAAAATGGGTCTGTTAGAACTGTCAAGCAAAAGTTTGTATAATAGTCATCAGAGAGGGTTCTTCATGTATACTAGACATTAGGCCAACAGACATGGGATCTTCACTGGATACTTGTCACCATACGTGGGGTCTTCACTGGATACTTGCCACCAGACATGGGGTCTTCACTGGATACTTACCACCAGACATGAGGTCTTAACTAGATACTTACCACCAGACAAGAGCCTATAATTGCAAGAAAAGGATATATGTTATACACAGGCTACCAGAAAGGGGGTTTCACTGTATAATAATCACCTGAGTGGGATTAAACTGTATACTATCCATCAGGGAGGGATCTGTGCTATAAATCAGCCACCAGGTATGGGGTCAATGTATAAGCACAATACAGGATTTTATGTTATACACCGACCACCAAATATAGGGGCTTTCACTGTATATATACCATTGGAAAGGTGAATTCACTTCACTGTATGCTAGCCGTGAGAAATGTGTCTTCAGTGTTATACTAACCACCAGAAAGGGATTCTTGCTTCGCTGTATAATAATGCTGTTGTCACACGCCAGGCCTGCGGTCGGGTCCCGCCATACTTACCCGCTCCACGCAGGGCTCCCCTCCGGCGCTGAGCACAGCGATCTCCCGATGGATTTTGGATAGGGGTCTGTGCAGTCTATCACCTCCTGTGTGCAGCTCGCAGTTCCAGTGATTCTTCAGTTTGCTGTGCGGTGGTACCCTTCAGCCGCCTGCCATCTTATAGTTCATTCTCCTAACGGGTCTCGTTTAGTACTCACTCACAGGGCCACCTGCGGGGCAGAGGCTGTAAAGTCCATACCTCCTGGCGGGGGTCCCTGGTGAAGACCACCTGTCCCATTAGACTTCGCACCTTTGGGCAGAGTAGTAGTAAACTAGACAGATTCGGGGGATCCGAATTTCAACCTTGACCTTTGTGACAGTAAGAATAGGCCAAATGATGGATCCTGCTGGAGAACCTTCGGCAAAGGATATGCGCAGATTGACACATTTACCCCAGGAATGATCCTACACATGATAGCAGCAATAATTGCACAGATGACAGATCAGACATATAGCAGAGATCCTTATTTCTTAACACTATGGGCTAGATTTACTAAACTGCGGGTTTGGAAAAGTGGAGATGTTGCCTATAGCAACCAATCAGATTCTAGCTGTCATTTATTTAGTGCATTCTGCAAAATTACATCTAGAATCTGATTGGTTTCTATAGGCAACATCTAAACATTTTCAAACCCGCAGCTTAGTAAATATACCACATGACTCAAAAATTAAGTTAGTTCAAGTTAATTAATGAGACAGTTCATTGCACCCTTAGTTGCACCTTTAATTTTTCTTAACCATTTAAACCACAGCAGATACAACCCGTCCAATATTTTGCTTTGATAATGTCGGAGAAATGTTGAAAAGTCGGTAACTGAAAGACATCTATTATCAACGTATCTGTTCTGTTTGTTTGATAAATCTATTTATTGTATTTGCAAAACAGACAGTTCCTTTTCATTATCAAAGAAGAGATAATCATGAAGTGCTTTTAAAGTAATGATAAAAGCGTGTAGATACAAAGATCACCTGCAATCCTACTTACTGTACGTCTCTATATACAATGAAATGAGCTCGTTGTTTTTGTAGCAAGGAGGAAAAGTTCAAGATGAAGGGCAAACGTAGCACAAAAAATTGCAGATATTCTTGGAGCGGCTGGTGGATATGTCTGTTCAATGAATTAAAGGACTGCAATGATATTTAGATATCCTGAATATAGTGGCGCACGCATGGGGGGGGGGGTTTCTGAGTCTCCAGAAACCCCCCCTGCGCTAACTAAGTGGCCGCTATAGCTGCACTGTCCTATACAGCAGCCGCGGCGCTGTCAAAGAAGCGTCCGCGGCGGTGCTGTAGTGTATACAGCACCGCCACGGACGCTTCTTAGACAGTGCCGCGGCTGCTGTATAGGACAGCGCTGAAGAGACGGTGGTTTTTTTTTTTGCCCCCCCCCCCCCCCCCCGACAATCCTCCGTTCGCCCCTGGAATAGATATCTTAGTGTCCAATAGAAAAGTACAGTCACATTAATCAGTATGTAGCGCTAGTTATATTAACTTAGCCGCGGGTACATATGAAAGATTCCTGCCTATAAATATCTTGGGCAGTTGGAGAATAAGCCTATTAGATATGTGGAGCAGAGGAAATCAAGCCATAATACCCCGTGTGGTCAGGGGCACAGCTGGGGGGGGACAGGACCAATTTTTTTAAAAAAAAAAAATTGGCCCCTCTCCCGACTCGCGGGGGGGTGCCACGAGTCGGGGGAGGGGGGGGGTCGGGTGCCGCGAATCAGGTCCCGGCAGCCTCTTCTCCTCTCAGTGTCTCAGTGATAGAGAGAGGAGGAGAGGCTGCCGGGACCGACGAGCGATCACGTGACTCTTTCTTTTTTTATTTTTACATCTGGACTGACGGAGGAGGAGCAGCGCGCAATAGAAAGGTAAGTAAAACAAGGGACAGAAGTGGTGATGGTGAAGGGGCACAGAAGTGGTGATGGTGAAGGGGCACAGAAGTGGGGATGGTGATGGGCACAGAGGTGGTGAAGGGCACAGAGATGGTGATTGGCACAGAAGTGGTGATGGTGATTGGCACAGAGGTGGTGATGGTGAAGGGCACAGAGATGGTGATTGGCACAGAAGTGGTGATGGTGATTGGCACAGAAGTGGTGATAGGCACAGAGGTGGTGATGGTGAAGGGCACAGAGGTGGTGATGGTGAAGGGGCACAGAATTGGTAATGGTGATTGGCACAGAGGTGGTGATGGTGATTGGCACAGAGGTGGTGATAGTGAAGGGCACAGAGGTGGTGATGGTGATTGGCACAGAGGTGGTGATGGTGAAGGGCACAGAGGTGGTGATGGTGAAGGGGCACAGAAGTGGGGATGGTGATGGGCACAGAGGTGGTGAAGGGCACAGAGATGGGGATTGGCACAGAAGTGGTGATGGTGATTGGCACAGAAGTGGTGATGGTGAAGGGCACAGAGGTGGTGATGGTGAAGGGCACAGAGATGGTGATTGGCACAGAAGTGGTGATAGTGATTGGCACAGAAGTGGTGATGGGCACAGAGGTGGTGATGGTGAAGGGCACAGAGGTGGTGATGGTGAAGGGGCACATAATTGGTGATGGTGATTGGCACAGAGGGGGTGATGGTGATTGGCACAGAGGTGGTGATGGTGAAGGGCACAGAGGTGGTGATGGTGATTGGCACAGAGGTGGTGATGGTGAAGGGCACAGAGGTGGTGATGATGAAGGGCACAGAGGTGGTGATGGTGAAGGGCACAGAGATGGTGATTGGCACAGAAGTGGTGATGGTGATTGGCACAGAAGTGGTGATGGGCACAGAGGTGGTGATGGTGAAGGGCACAGAGGTGGTGATGGTAAAGGGGCACAGAATTGGTGATGGTGATTGGCACAGAGGTGGTGATGGTGAAGGGCACAGAGGTGGTGATGGTGATTGGCACAGAGGTGGTGATGGTGAAGGGCACAGAGGTGGTGATGGTGAAGGGCACAGAGGTGGTGATGGTGAAGAGGCACAGAGGTGGTGATGGGCACAGAGGTGGTGATGGTGAAGAGGCACAGAGGTGGTGATGATGATTGGCACAGAAGTGGTGATGGTGAAGGGCACAGATGTGGTGATGGTGAAGAGGCACAGAGGTGGTGATGGTGATTGGCACAGAAGTGGTGATGGTGAAGGGCACAGAGGTGGTAATGGGCACAGAGGTGGTGATGGTGATTGGCACAGTGGTGGTGATGGTGATTGGCACAGAGGTGGTGATGGTGATGGGCACAGAGGTGATGGTGAAAGGGCACATGTGATATCGTGAAGGGGCAAAAGTGACAATGAAGGGGCACAGTGTGATGATAGAGGGACAAAAGTGACAAGAGCACATACTTGGATTTATGCGTATTATTTTTGCAAACAACTTAAGTAAGTATTTCTGCCCTGACTTCAATATTTATTATGTTGTTTTGACCCAACTACTTAAAAAAACGGGACTGCTTGGTAATTATTTAGAGGTGCCTTTTTCTGCAGCAGGATGGCCTTGCTCTTTTCACATGTTAGGTACGCCCCCAAAGATGCAAGCCACGCCCTCACCTCCTTTGGCGGCACATGCTTTCACTTCTACGTAACTATAGGGGTATATGGTAGGCTGCAAAAATATAGTGCTATGGATTGTTTCAGGGAGGGGGCCCAAAAACAGTATCCTGCCTAGGGCCCTATGAGGTCTAAATCCGGCTCTGCGTGTGGTGTATTTTAGAGTAATACGTTGAAGCTGCACATTACCAGTGTTAGATAGTTCTCTTTCTGGTTTCAACACTTCAGATTTTCTATGCACCAGAGAGGTGAGGAGATTTATCCACGGAGATTTAAAATGACACAAGTGTATTCTGAACTAATTTCCCTTTATTAATAAGAATTACTCTGGTATTTTAGAAGCGCTCAATTATTTCTAAACAATATCTTATACCTTTGAAACTATTTACAATTGACAAACCTTTAAATTTGCCATACTAATAACACAGATATCTTATTGGAATTCTATGTCTATGGATATTTCTGCAAGAATAAATTATTAATCTTCACACACACATATATATATATATATAAATTACCTAACATTAATATACAACTTAATTTCTCCATACAACTTTAAGACCTACATTGAATATTTCAATAACTATTTGTAGAAGTGATGTACATGGTTGGGGCCAGTTGGACTTTAGAGATAGTCACGTTATTAAGTGGTTGTAGACCTCCCCGGGAAGATTTTTGTAAAATACTATTTCTGTAGTTTTCCTGAACAACTGATTCTTTTTAGTAAGCATTTGAAGTATATCGGGATCAGTAACATGTGTTTAAGTAACTGCTGATGTTCTCAGTGTCAGTGATGTAATGGTGGGAATTATACTGATCTGTGTCTGTTTAACTGTTATTGTACAACTCCAACTTGTCTCTCTCCTCTCACACTAGGGTATATTTACTAAACTGCAGGTTTGAAAAAGTGGAGATGTTGCCTATAGCAACCAATCAGATTCTAGCTGTAGATAGTAGATTGTAGATAGCTTTTGTAGATAGTACTAAATAAATGATAACTAGAATCTGATTGGTTGCAATAGTAATATAATATATAATATACCCCCAGGTCCTAAGTACATAGCTCAGTCTCTGTTGTGTATTCACAGATCTGTCTACAGCTTAGTAATTTTCAGCACTTTCCTTTTTACTCAGCCTCTTTTGCTCACTTCTTCTCTTCTTATACTTTCTTCACTTTTAATCTACTTATATATCATTTTCTCCGATTTTCATTCTGTCCCTATCTTTTCTCTCTCAGTTTATCCAGATACAGGGATCTCTCTCAGCGGTCCTGAGTACATACTTGCCTACTTTAAGGCACTGAAGTCCGGGAGATCCCGGAAAAGGGGCGTGGATAGAGGGTGGGAGGGGGCGGGGCGCGGTCAATAGCGTCATTTTGGCCCCGTCCCCGGGTCGAAAATTATGTTTTGGTGTGGGGGGGGGGGGGGGCGGGGACAAAATGACGCAATTCACCACGAATCGCATTATTTTGGCCAGGTATTTGCTGGATGTGGGAGACTTGCCTGCTCTCCTGGGAGCCGGGGAAACCGACTCGGATTTCGGGAGTCTCCCGGACATTCCTGGAGAGTTGGCAAGTATGCCTGAGTATCACACTCCTCTCTCCCTGTCACTCCCGGCAACCAGCAACCATTCCCGACTGTCACTTCTCCCTCAAGTATTCTTTTTTTTTGTCTTCTGACAATTAACAAATGTGACCACATCTAAACAGGCAGGTACATGAACATAGCCATGAGTACACACATATATTTACATATAGATACACCTCAGGGTACTCAGGTTTTGGGGTATCACAATAACGCCACGTTTTCAGGGCAACAGAAGAGCAAGAAACCAAAGTAAATCTACACCTGACAAAAAAAAAATCACCATTGCATTTTTCCTCTTAATTGATTCCCCAATTAATTTAGAAGTGCTGTTTAATTATAAAAAGGAAGTTAAGTTAGAGGAAAATATGTTTATTCCTCTGGGTATAAATTTTGCTTTTGTTTTGCTTCTAATTTTTGGTTGATTGTACAATGCCTGAACTTCCTAAACTCTGTCCTGTGATGTAATTTTCCAGGTTCCATTAAAACCGTCTTCTTTGTAAAAGAATCGTCTGATTACAGCCGGCCATAATAACAACAAGATAAGGTTCTCTGACCTCTGGATAAGACATGTGACGTTTATTGCTCATCTGTGAGCAATAAATACTATAAAAATACTAATTTACCTATAAAAAGAATTAGTACGCCATGCCTGCGATAACCTCCTAAGGGCACAATATTCCACCCTAACATTTTATATTGTGCGCAACATATTATAAATATACTGACACATATAGATCAAATCTACATGTATCCAGGGACTTTCAGCAAGTAGAAACGTGAAAGAGAGAAAGATGGTCGGATGAATCAATGTGGAGATTATTAAGAGATTTTAAAACTGCCACAATGTTTTTTTTCAAACAGGTCCAAAGAATGTGCATCATTTGTAAGTATCTCATGTCACAAAATATGATAGATATGCAAGATATGCGACTTGTTCTTTGATAAATTGCACAGTTTCAAATCTGCACAAAATGACACACTTGAAAGAAGAGAGCATCGGTTTTTATGGCAAAAGCAAAATGCAAATTGTGATCATTTTGATGGAAAGAACTTGGTGGATTAAAGTACTCACACCCACAGTCCTCATTTCTTATATGCTCAGGCTCGGTTCCCAAGAACCGAACACACCCAAACTTAGCAGATCTGAGTACCGAGCCAAGTCGGCTCGGTACTTTCGCGCTTTTTCGGAATTGAAAACAAGGCAAAACGTCATTGTTACATCGTCGGATCTCGATCTCATTAGTTTTGGATTCTATAGGTACCGCCTTCCATGGTGATCCAGAGCCATTTCACAGAGGGAAACAGAAGGGGTAGCACAATCTGTAAAGCAGTTGGGCAGCATCATAAGTACAATAGAAAGAGAAGGGGGTAGCAGTGTTCTTCAAAGTCTACAGTGAGATTCAGGAGAGCTCCATTGCTTCTAAATCTGCAGTCCCATAATGTACAGTGTTATATAGGTAACACACAAAGAGGAGAGCTCTATTGCTCCAATGCTAATTGTCATTGCTGAAATACAAATACTAGTGCTGGCAGGCTTGGTGTAAATCTGCAGTCAAATTGTACGGTGTTATATATGTTACACACAAAGAGGAGAGCTCCATTGCTCCATTGCTAATTGTCGTTGCTGAAATACAAATACTAGGACTGGCAGGCTTTGTCTTCTGAATTTGCAGTCAAAGTGTATGGTGTTCTCAAAATGGATTCACAGCAGTACACAGAACACCAGGAGCACCAAGCAGCTGCTGGCAGCAGTCATGATAATAGTAAACCCTCTACGTCATCTGGTAAAGCCTAGGTTAAAGTGCATAGTATTTGTAAGTCAAGGAAATCAAAATATAAAAAAACACCTTTTACCTTGGTCAAGAAAAAAGGACCTGTAAACAGGCAAAGTTATCTGCAGGAAAAAAAAATTGCCAACATGCCATTCTGCACACGCAGTGGCAAGGAAAGAATGAGGCCTTCGTCTGTCTCTATGAGTGCTAGGTCTGCAACTGTCACTGAGGCAGCGTCTTGTAAGGTCAGTCGTGACAAAGCAAGACCTTATCATTCGAACTCCAAAAGTGGTGTCCAAATACTTTTACACGTGAAAGCCGAGCTGGAAGAAAACAGTAAGGCATTAGAGGAAAATGTATGTTCAGATTCAGAAATGACACAAATCTCTGAGGAGAGTCTATCCACAAGTGCTATGTGTAATCCTGACCATTCTGATAGTGTACCCATAAAGACGGCGCCTTTCAGCATTTCTGCTGATGTGTGCCTGAACAGCCCAAGTTAACCAGTGATACACAAATTGAGGATGCCACTTTGGAATTGCAGTAAGATGAGGAGGATATTTGTGTAGTTGACGAGGGCGCTAATGAGGATGTTGATAGAATGATGTTATTTGTGTAAGCCCTGCAACAGTGGAAGCAGTTCTAGTACGTGAGAAGAAGAAGGCCATTGTCATGCCTGGACATAAGTCCAAAAAATCCACCTCTTATGCGTGAAATTATTTTTACCCAAATCCTGACAACAGTGGTCTAGCCATTTGTAGCATTTGTAAAGCTACAGTCAGTAGAGATAGAGACCTTAACCATCTAGGAACCTCATCCATTTTTGCCATGAAGCAAGTTCATGGCAAGCTGTTGGGAAAATCAGAAACTTATGCTAAAAAAATAACAACAAGCAGTCCATCATCAGCTAGGACCCTTCTCTCATCTACATCCCGACACCTGCAATCTACACCCACAACACCTTCCTCATCAATATCCTTAGTAGCAATCGGAGTTAGTCCGGCATGCAAGTTGCTAAGGCTAGATGACTCCTCCACTATCCTGGATTCCTCACAAGAATTCTTGAGCGTTAGAGTCACTGCTGCTGTTGCTGCTGCTGTTGCTGGTGAATCTTCATCTCAGAAGCAGACCAAGAAGAAGACTGATAGTAGTTTTCAACAATTGACTGTTCAAACAATCCTTTGCAAGAGGAAGCAAGTATGAAAGCTGTCATCCAGCCACAAAGCGGATCACAGACGCCATGGCGACTTTGCTAGCATTAGATCTGCGTCCAATATCCACTATTATTGTAATTGGTTTTAGACAGTTACTTGAGGTCTTGTGTCCCCGTTACCAAATTCCATCAAAACACCATTTCACTAGAAAAGCTATTCCTCACCTCTACCAGATGGTTCGTAAAAATGTAATCATTGGGCTACAAAATGCCATTATACCCACTGTACACTTAACCACAGATATGTGGACAAGCGGAACTGGGCAAACTAAAGATTATATGACTGTGACAGCCCACTGGGTTGGTGATTCACCAGCAGGAACAGCAGCAGCATGTAACTGTCAGGCCGTTAGCCTTTTGCGGATAACAATAGCAGGGCACTAACCGGTATTAACGCTACTGAACTAATAGGTGCGGAGTTTAACGTACCCCTGGTATTCGCCAGGAACCCCCGCAAGGAGGTTTGAAATTCGCTGCACAGGGTACGCAGGTCGCGGTCCTATTAGCCAGTCACCGGTGTAGTGTAGATGGGTCAGACGGTCCGGGTCGGGCCAAACAGGAATAAACAGTACCAGGGAGAATCCAAGAGGGTAGTCAACAGGGCGTGGTCGCAGTACAAAAGGGTCACAAGATGAAGGAGAAGTCGCCAAGCCGGGTCTCAACATTATAGCAGGAACACAGGGAGCACAAATAGGATCAGGAACCAGGAACACCAGGTTTAACCTGTTACTCTGGCACCCTAATGGCGCCAGAGCCAGGTTTAAATAGGGACAGCAGGCTAATGATTGGAGGAGCCAGAGGCGGAGGGAGACAGCGAGGAAAGAAGCGTCCCGTTGCTAGGCAACGGGACGAGACAGGGCGCGTGCGCCCGCCAGGCCAGACAACGGAAGCCGCAGCGCGAGTGTTGCTTAGCAACCAGCGCTGCGGTCCGGAAGAAAGGAAGGCGTCCATCTCCGGCTGACAGGGGATCAGCGGAGACGGCGCCTGACAGTACCCCCCCTCTTCCTCTCCCACAAAGAAGGGTTGGTCTTCAGAAATTTGGCCAGGAGTCGAGGAGCATGAAGATCAGCCTCCGGAATCCAAGATCTCTCCTCAGGCCCATAGCCCTTCCAATGCACCAGATACCGAGGATTACCTCGAACAAAATTAGTCTTCAGAATTCTCTCCACTGCGAATTCGTCCCCCAGGGAGGTCTTGAGGGGTGGAGGAGAGACAGGTTCCTTGAAGAATTAGTTGAGGACTAGAGGTTTCAGTAAGGAGATATGGAAAGTGTCATGAATTCTGAGGGAAGGAGGTAATGAGAGTTTGTAAGAAACGGGGTTGATGACTTGAGAGATGGTAAAAGGACCTATAAACCGGGGTGCCAACTTCATTGACGGAACTCGGAGACGGAGGTTGCGAGTCGCCAGCCATACACGATCTCCCACTCTCAGTACCGGAAGATTCTTTCGATGACGGTCTGCAGCAATCTTATATCGCTGCACCGAAGTAGAAAGTGTCGCCTTGGCTTTGGTCCAGATTTGTGATAAATCGTGAATGAGGGAGTCAGCAGCAGGCACAGGAGAAGCTGGAATCTCGGATAGAAGAGGAGGAGTAGGATGTCTGCCATAGACTACAAAAAAGGAGAATAACCTGAAGAAGAATGTAAGAGATTATTATGGGCAAATTTGGCCCAATAAAGGAGGTCACTCCAAGAGGCTTGATTCTCAGAAGCAAAGCATTGCAGGAAACATTCCAGATCCTGATTTACTCTCTCCGTCTGTCCATTGGTTTGAGGGTGATAGCCAGAAGAGAATTTGAGTTTAATTCCAATCTTGGTGCAAAAGGCTCTTCAGAACCTAGCCACAAACTGCACTCCCCTGTCGGAGATGATCTCCTGAGGACACCCGTGGAGACGGAAGACATTCTTTAGAAACAAGTTAGCGAGCTCAGGAGCTGAAGGAAGACCTTTACATGGGATGAAATGAGACATCTTGGAGAAGCGCTCTACCACGACCCAGATGGTATTAAAATCGTGACTCCGAGGAAGGTCGGTGATGAAATCCATCGTAATACTGATCCACGGGAAGTCAGGAATGGGAAGTGGAAGTAGAAGACCAGAAGGACTTTGCCTAGGCATCTTGTGACGGGCACATACACAAACTTGCGAACATCAGGACCCAGGGAAGGCCACCAATTAATATCTGGAAAGAAATTCCTTAGTCCTCTTGTAACCGGCATGACCTGCAAATTTAGATTCATGTGCCCAGCACAAGAGTTTGGTCCGAAGATGCGGGTCTACAAAGGAACGTCCAGGAGGAGGAGAGATGGAGGAGGAGTTGGTAATTGCCACCACTTGAATGGGGTTAAGGATGGTCTTGGTCTCTTCCGAGGCCAAGGAATCCGAATTATCGAATGATCTGGATAGAGCATCAGCTTTACAATTTTTAGAACCAGGACGAAAGGTCAGGATGATCTGGAATCGGGAAAAGAAAAGAGACCAGCGAGCCTGGCGGGGGTTGAGGCACTGGGCCTCCTGAAGGTAAGTAAGATTCCTGTGATCAGTCATTACAGTCACTGGATGTAATGCCCCTTCGAGAAGGTAGCGCCATTCTTCCAAAGCTATTTTAATGGCTAGAAGCTCCTTGTCTCCGATCCCATAAATTAATTCGCAGCTGGAATTTTTTTTAGAAAGGAATCCGCACATCTCCAAAGAACCGGACGAAGATCTTTGGGACAAGACAGCTCCAATTTCTACTGAAGAAGCGTCAACCTCAAGCAGAAAAGGTCTCCCTTGGTCTGGCTGTTTAAGGATGGGAGCCGCAATGAATGCTTCTTTAAGTGTTCTGAAGGCTGTTATTGCTTCAGCAGGCCATGATTTGCAGCAGGCCCCCTTGCGGGTCAAGGCCGTAATAGGAGCGATGATGGAAGAGAAACCTTTAATAAATTGGCGGTAATAGTTGGCAAATCCGATGAAACGCTGTGTAGCTTTGAGGTTCGCGGGTAACGGCCAGTTGATGATGGCTTCTACTTTCTCAGGGTCCATTTGGAGACGAGTGCCGGATACTAGATAACCAAGGAAAGGTACCTGAGAACATTCGAAGAGACATTTCTCGAGCTTGCAATACAGGGAATATTTCCTGAGACGGGAGAGAACTGTCTTGACATGGAAACGATGGGAACACAGATCAGATGAGAATATTAGAATATCATCCAAGTAGACAATTACGGATTGGTAGAGAAGATCCCTGAAGATCTCGTTGACAAAATATTGAAACACTGCTGGAGCATTACAGAGCCCGAAGGGCATCACTAGGTACTCGCAATGCCCGTCGCGGGTGTTAAATGCAGTTTTCCATTCATCGCCCTTCCTAATTCGTATCAGATTATAAGCTCCTCTAAGATCCAATTTAGAGAAAATCTTGGCACCCTGGATGCGATCAAAGAGTTCAGTAATCAGAGGAAGAGGATAACGGTTTTTGATGGTGATTGCATTCAGGCGACGGTAGTCTATACAGGGTCTTAAGGAGCCATCTTTCTTTTTAACAAAAAAGAATCCAGCCCCTGCGGGGGAGGAAGACTTCCTGATAAATCCCCGCTGAAGATTATCAGAAACATACTGGGACATCGCTTTAGTTTTAGGTAGAGAGAGCGGATAGACCCTACCCTTAGGGATAGCTTTCCCAGGTATAAGTTTGATGGGACAATTCCACGCACGATGTGGAGGAAGACTCTCAGCGGCAGACTTGCAGAAAACATCCAGAAATTCTAAGTACGGTTCTGGGAGTTTGCTTCGAGAGGCGATAGAAAGACAAGACAAGTGGTTAGGTGGGTGGATTTTGGAGAGACACTTGTCAAAACAAGAAGAACCCTAGGAGGATACTTGGGCATGACGCCAGTCAAACTGTGGAGAATGCGTTCTGAGCCAGGGTAAACCCAGAATGATGAAGTTAACGGACTGCGGAATGACCAGGAACTTGATCCACTCGTGGTGAAGAACCCCTACCTGCAACCAAACTGGACACATGATACAGGTGTTGGAGCTGTTGCTGATGCGGTTACCATCAACTGCGGTGAGAACCAAAGGCTGCGGAAATAGATGAGAGGGTATCTGAAGCTTGGACACCAGAGTGGCGGAGATGAAGTTCCCTGCGGATCCAGAATCCACGAAGGCGGAACATTCCAAAGAAGTATCAATATACTTGAGGGTGACTGGCATCAAAAAGTTGGTATCCTTTAGAGAGTAGGGAGTATGGAGACTGGATCCTAGGACAACCTCCCCTTTATTGCCTAGGAGGTGGAATTTTCCGGCCTCTTAGGACAAGTTGAAAGCAAGTGACCGGACTCCCCGCAGTACAAGCAAAGGTGGTTCCTAATCCGTTGCTCCCTCTCATCCCGAGACAGATGAGAACGCCCAATCTGCATAGGCTCTTCTACCGGAGGGGCCAGAGACTGAAAGCGAGGAGCCAAGTGAATAGAGCGTCGGTCTTGATTTTTCTCCAAAGAGCGTTCCTGGTAAAGGATGTCCACCTTAATGCTTAGAGATACCAACTCATCAAGTTTGGTTGGAAGGTCCCCGGAGGCAAGAGCATCTTTAATGGGATCTGACAACCCTTGCTAGTAGGTAGCTATCAGGGTCTCATCATTCCACCCCAATTCGGAGGCGAAAGTACGGAATTGAACTGCGTATTGACCAGCCGAAAGGGATCCTTGACGGAGGGCAAGAAGGCTGGAGGCGGCAGAAGACACCCGAACGGGCTCATCCAACACTTTTCGGAAATTTTCGATAAATACGGCAGAGTTAGAGAAGGATACATCATCACGTTCCCACAGCGGGGAGGCCCAGGCCAGGGCTTGTCCGGTAAGAAGAGAAATAATGTAGGCCACCTTGGCCCTCTCAGAGGCGAAATTCTCCGGTGCAAGTTCGAATTGGATGGAGCATTGATTGAGGAATCCTCGACATCCCTTAGGGTTACCGTCAAATTTCTCGGGAGTGGGAATCCGTAGAGTCCTGGAGGTAGTACTACTCGCGCTGGGAGGAGTAGAAGGAGCCGGAGATGCTGCCTGAGGAAGGTTCAAGGCTTCCAGGTGGGACATTACCCCTTGTATACAATGCAGGAGTTGTGCCTGGTTAGCTTCTTGCTGTTCCACTCGCCGCCCTAAATGAAGGAGAAGGTCTCGAGCGGAGGGTTCACCAGAGCCGTCTGTCATGGCCAGAGTAAACTGTCAGGCCGTTAGCCTTTTGAGGATAACAATAGCAGGGCACTAACCGGTATTAACGCTACTGAACTAATAGGTGCGGAGTCTAACGTACCCCTGGTATTCGCCAGGGACCCCCGCAAGGAGGTTTGGACTTCGCTGCACAGGGTACGCAGGTCGCGATCCTATTAGACAGAGGCTGGGACCTCAGAACAGGAGACAGAGGCTGGCACCTCTCAACAGGAGACAGAGGCTGGCACCTCACAACAGGAGACAGAGGCTGGCACCTCGCAACAGGAGACAGAGGCTGGCACCTCGCAACAGGAGACAGAGGCTGGCACCTCGCAACAGGAAACAGAGGCTGGCACCTCGCGACAGGTGACAGAGGCTGGCACCTCGCGACAGGAGACAGAGGCTGGCATCTCGCGACAGGAGACAGAGGCTGGCACCTTGCAACAGGAGACAGAGGCTGGCACCTCAGGACAGGCGGCTGGAGCTGGCGCCTCAAGACAGGCGGCTGGAGCTGGCGCCTCAGGACAGGCGGCTGGAGCTGGCGCCTCAGGACAGGCGGCTGGAGCTGGCGCCTCAGGACAGGCGGCTGGAGCTGGCAGATTGGGTCTCTTCCCAGACAACAGAAATGGTGGAGCATAAACAATTTTGGAATGCAGAGAGGAAGCAACAGGGAATGGATCAGTAGGCTGACGTGGTCTACGGATAGGACAGTCCAGTAAGAAGTGCTCACTGCTGGCACAGTACAGACACAACTTGTTTGTTATTCTGCGCCGTCGCCTCTCTTCAGTCAGATGGGGGCGTGGACCCTCTGTGAACTGGGAATTAGTTACCCCATAGTTCTTACTAAACAGCAAATTTGTAGAAGCACAATTAAGAGGTGCTGTTTGCACAGGTTCAGCAGCAGTAAAGGTAGATTGAGACAGACCAGCAGCTTCTGTATTAGGAGATGCATAATCAGACAGTCTCCTGAGAGGGTCCACAAGTAAAGCGGAAAATCTAGCAAGCTGAGAACGTAGCAAGATAATGTCCATCTGTAAAGTTTGTAGCAGTGGAAATTCCAAGATTGGTGAAACAGACATATTGCAAAAAACAAATGAAAAATTGATTGTAGAAAAAAGGTCCCAGAAATAAAACAAAACTTTCACCTGACTCCTAAGCTGTTTTGTGGGCTGGTTATACTGTCACGGATTAATATAGAAATACAGCTAAGGAGCCATGAATAATGGTGAAAAACATACAAGTTTATTGCTGAAGAGACTGAACAGATGATGTAGTATGGTCTTGTAGAATTTACCAAGTGTACACAGTTGCAGGTAAACAGAAGGTATGGAAAGAGTGCAGGCAGCAAGTACAGGGAGATGCACAGGGAAGTACCAGGTTCACAGATGAAAACAGGTCAGCAGAATGAATGTTGAGATCCCAATGCAGCATAATAACAGGAGCAAAGCAGGAGGAAGAATCCACAGGGTGTAACAACAGGATATGACAACAATAACCAGCATTGTGTGCTGGGAGTAACAGGTATATATGGAACACACACAGGTGCATGGAATAATGAGTGAGGCAGTGTTAACTCCTAAGGAACTAGGAACAGGCACAATAGCAGCACCTCTGGTGATCAGAGGTACTGCTGCTAACACATAAAATAAACACAAATAGTAAAGCCTGATAGTCCAGGTTAGGAGCTGCCAGGCAAAGCAGTATGTTGCAGGCAGATCGTGACAGCCAGGATCCAAGAGTTATCAAATTCTTGAAATCACATCACTACATTTTGGCAACTGTGCTTGATCCTCGGTTTAAGAGCTATGTCTTTTCTTTGTTTCCAACTGTACAAACTGATGAGGGTGAGGATGAGGCTGAGGATGATGACAACAACATCTTGCCACAGTAGAGTTCATTAACAGCACTGTTACCTTAGGTGCCTAAAGCCCATTGTTACCATGTTTGGTAAGGGCCCAAACAAACCAAGCACTTCAGCCACAAAAGTGGCAATGCTTGTTGCTGGAGTGCTTGGTTTGCTAAACTGTACATGTCCTTTTTAATATCTAACATAAGTGTGGGTTGGAGTACCCAAGGACAATTCCATCTTGCATCACTTTTCTTTTCTGCCACTGCTGTGTGACAATGTTTCCTACATGTGCTATGAACTGCCGTGTTCTTTGTGCCATTGCTCTGTCGCTTAGCATTCAGCCAGCTTGCTGCAGTCTTTGGCCGAAAGTGGATAAAATAATATTATGAAAAAACAAGCCCGCGCTCAGTATATCCCACATTCAACACTTCAGCCACAAGGAGTGACACTTTTGCGGCTGAAGTGCTTGGTTTGTTAAAGTGTGCATGTTCTTTTTAAAGTACAACATAAGGGTGGGTGGGAGAGCCCAAGGACAATTCCATCTTGCATAGAGATGGGCAGGTTCGGTTCCCCGAGAACCGAACCCGCCCGAACTTTAGGTATCCGGGTACTGAGCACTCTCCCGCCTATTCAGAATTGAAAACGAGGCAAAACGTCATTGTGACATCATCGCATCTCGTAGCTCAGTTCTCACACTGTTTCAAATGCTTAAATATCTGCCTCCACAGCAATCCATTGTCATTTGACAGAGGGAGAGAGAATGGTTAGGTCGCAGGGTTAGAGCAGGAAAAGAACAGTTATTACAGCATTTATTACACCAGTTATTACAGCAGGAAGAGAGCAGTTATTAGAGCAGGAAGAGAGTAGTATAGAGGAGGCATTTTTCCAAACATTACAAACTGTTTGGGGTGTCATATTCCCTCCTAAAGAAACTATTTTCTGCCTACAGAAATTGTAATACAGCAGCACAATTTCCTTCTGAATTTGCACTACAAGTGTTGGGTGTCACATATTCCCCTGTAGTAAAAAGCTATTTTCTGGTGCTGAAATAATTATATACCAACACTATATATTTCTGAATTTGCACTACAAGTGCTTGGGGTGCCAGATATTCCCCTTTTTTGAAAAGGTAATTTCTGGTGTTGAAATTATTATATACCAACACTATATTTCTGAATTTGCACTACAAGTGTTTGGGGTCTCATTAAAATGGATTCACAGCAGTCCACATATGAGCAGGATCAGCAAGCAGCTGCTGGCACCAGTCCTGATGGTAGTCTTCCCTGTACGTCATCTGGTAAAGCCTATGTAAAATTACAGGGGAAAAAACACACCAAAAAAATCCTTTAACTGTGTTGAAGAGAAAAAGAGGTGTAACTGATGAAAAGTTAACTGCCGAGAAAAAAAATAAATTGCCAACATGCCATTCTACAAACGCAGTGGCAAAGAAAGAATGATGCCTTTGCCTTTCTCTATTAGTGCGAGATCTAAAAATGTTACTGAGCCTTCTTTTTGTAAAGTCACTCGTGACCAAGCAAGACCAAGTAATTTGGAGTCCAAAAGTGGTGCACAACTACTGTTATGTGTGAAAGCCGAGCTCATGAAAACAGTAAGGCATTAGGGGAAATGTTCTCTCAGAATCAGAAATTACACCAATCCCTGAGGAGAGTCCATCCACGAGTGGTATGTGTAATCGTGACCATTCTGTACCCATAAAGAAGGGCCCTTTCAGCAGTTCTGCTGATGTGTGCCTGAACAGCCCGAGTGTAGCCGATGATACACCAAGTGAGGATGACACTTTGGAATTAGAAGAGGAGGAGGCAGAGCCGTAACTAGGCATGTGCCGGCGGTGCCGTCCCCCAGGGCGCAAACCCAAGGGGGCGCAGTGACCACCTGCTACTTGCCTGTGTCCTGGCTCTGTGAATGCAGGCTGCAGAGTGCCGGCGAGCCCATGCTGTTCAGGTTCCACCCATGGAAACTAAATATGTGAGCCTCCTGTTCTAACCTCCCCTGGTACAGTCTCTCTTCCTCAAATTCGCCCCATCTCTGTGTGTGACAGCGGCATACCTCCAGTTTCACGGACATCGGAGGGGGTGGGGCTTCTCCAAAAGTGGGTGGAGCTTCGCCTCTGTACATCTTCTGTCTCTGTAACAAATCCCCCTGTGTGTCAAAACTTCTGTCTCCTCCCCTTTCCTTCTCTGCTTGTGGGAGCCTCTGTCCCCCTTCCCGTGTGTGTGTGTGTGTGTGTGTGTGTGTGTGTGTGTGTTTGTGTGTGTGTGTGTGTGTGTGTGTGCTTGTGTGTGTGTATGTATGTATGTGTCATCCTCTGCCCCCCTCCCAGTGTGTGTGTCTGCCAGCCTCTGGCCCCATCCCTGTGTGTGTGTCAGCCTCTAACCCCCTCCCTCTGTGTGTGTGTGTGTGTTCATGTGTCAGCCTCTGGCCCCCTCCCTATGTGTGTGTGTGTGTGTGTGTGTGTGTGTGTTACCCTCTGCCCCCCTCCACTTTGTGTGTAACAGTCTCTGCTCCCTCCCATGCAAGTGAAAGCCTTTGTCTCCCCTCCTCACCCCCACTGCATGTCACAGTATGGTTGGCATTTGTGTAGAGGAGATGACCCGGCTCTTCCTGGCTTCTGAACTCTGCCCTCTATCCCCGCAGGATCTGACATCACAACGCTCCTAGTGGATTCAGAGGAGCCGAGAAGAGCCAGAAGCTACAGCGGCGGCTGGACTGGGAAGGTAGAAGAGGATGGTCTTCAGACAGCAGAATATAGAAGAAGAATACAGACGTATAGAAGAGAAGGTAAATATGAAGCAATAAATTGTCCACAGTCACATATGCAAAATCTGGAAGACAAAGTCACTTTAATACCACAGTCTTTTCCCCACATGCCTCTGTTATATTCCCACCAAATCATTTAATATTCTACACCGTGCTAGCATCTCTCCATAGAAATACAGAATTTGATGGCAGATAAGAACCATTTGGCCCATCTAGTCTGCCCTATGGTTACCACAAACCTTATTTGATCCTTAATTCTTTGTAAGGATAACCTTATATCTATCTCAAGCATGTATAAATTGCTCTACTGTATTAGCCTCTACCACCTCTGATGGGAGGCTATTCCACTTATCCCCTACCCTTTCTGTGAAGTAGTTTTTCCTCCCATTTCCTCTGACCCTACTTCCCCCCAGTGTCAGTACATGTCCTCGTGTTCTAGTACTTCTCTTCCTTTGAAAAATGTTTCCCTCCTGCACCTTGTTATAACCCTTGATATATTTGAAAGTTTCTATCTTGTCCCCTCTTTCCCTTCTCTGCTCCAAACTATGCATATAAAGATCTTTTAGTCTTTCCGGGTAAGTTTTGGCTGATATCACCATCAAATGAGTTGTACCTCTCCCAATATGCCATCACCTTTCACTCTGCCAAGAGTGTTCTGTGTACATTTTGTTTGGGATTGTGAGGATAGTATGTACAGGAAAAGGCTACACTGTCTGGAATTGCTATATTACTTTTATTTTTGTTTTAAGCCAATTTTATTTTTAACTCTTATCTAGAGCGGTTTACACCTGTGTCCCAGACCAGGACCAGGTACAACAACTAGAGAGGGAGAAACATGCCACCTGACCTGTCTCAGGGCACAGTGGACGGACCAGTCTTTTCATTTTCATCCCATCACTGAGAGAAGGACGGTAAGTCAAATTATTAGTTTTTGTGTGTGTCTGTGTGTGTGTGTGTGTGTGTGTGTATTTATATATATATATATATATATATATATATATATATATATATATATATTGCGTAGTGTGCATAGGTTTTCTTCTAGATACAAGTTTTTTCACCATCGTTGGGGTTCTTTACAGCTTTCAAGAATATCAGTGAGACACATAGAAGGAAAAGTGCTAGCCACACCCCCACAGTAGGTTGGCCACAGCCATTTAACAAAGGTCACTCCCACTAAGATGGGGGGAGCGACGGTGCCCTGTCTCGCCCTGGGCACTAAAATGTCTAGTTACGGCACTGGGATGAGGGGGATATTTGAGTAGCCAACGAGGGCACTAATGAGGATGTCGATGAGGTTGATGTTGATTGTGTAAGTCCTGCACCAGTGGCAGCAGTGTGGCACCAGCGGCAGCAGTTCTGGCACGTGAGGTTCTGGCAACAAAGTGCACTTTCCAAACAGAAGCAGGGATGACGCAGGTGGCAGACCACAACAGTTTGACATCTGGGCTGGTTTGAAAAAGTTTAGCAAAAAATGTTTGACCTTGCACATAACTAATAATCCTACTATTAACATGCAAAGGATGGTGGAGGATTATTTTCAAGAGTTAATTGATATGGAAATGTCAGACAGTCCCTGTCCATACTGGGGCATTTCTATTTGACGTACATTCTTTGCAGGCTGCTGTTTTGTCAATTTCATTATAAGTGTTGGGTGTAATCTAGACCCAAACAGACAATCTGCTTTGTGCATTTCTATTTTATTGTACAGTCTTTGCAGGCTGCTTCTTTCTCTACTTAACTATAAATGTAGGGTGTAAGACAGACATCCAACTGCCTTTTTTGCTATGAATGTCAATAGCTCTTTTTAGAATGTTGACTACCACCCTGGATTGGTGTGTGTAGCTGTAGAATTAAGGAGGGCCTATCAGGGATTAAACTGTATTTTTCATAATTTGCACTAATAAGGTTTGGGTGCAATATATACCCAAAGACGAGTGCTCAATTGCTAAGAGTCATTGATGAAGAGGAAGACAAGCAGTCTTGTCTGTAGAATTTGCAGGCAAATTCTACTGCGTTATATAGGTAACACCCAAAGAGAAGAATAAAAAAAATGTAAGGTAAAGTCTGCGCGTACTGTCGAAAGCTGCCACCTATTAGCCTACATACACTCCACCCAACTATGCAAAAACGTTAATGGTATAAAATATGGAAAATAGGCACAGCGCTAACAACCTAAATCCTATAATGTCTTCTCCAATCACGTGGTGTTTAATCAATTATAAGGCCACACACATTGGTGCCCACCGGTATACGTAGTCCCCTTGTTTACTCAAGAGGTTACACTATGATGTGTTTATGTTTGTGAATTTTCTTTTTATGTATGAAACTCACGAAAAAATTGGCTGAAGTACCCCTTTTGAAATTGAACATTTGGAGGAGTAAGAAGACGCCCTTTCTAATTTACTTTGAGGTCTTAATATTCACTATTCTACATTCGTTATACTAAAGGAGGACAATTAATTCACTGGAACTTATGAATTATATATTGTGATATAACTATATCCAGGTGTATTAATTTGCCCTATATATTTTAGATATTATTGGATTTAGGTTGTTAACGCCGTGCCTAATTTCCATATTGTATACCACCCAAAGAGAAGAGCTCCATTGCTCCATTGCTAATTGTAATTGCTGAAATTTAAATTATAGGCCTGCCTGGCTTGGTCTAAATCTGCAATTACATTTTATTGTACCATAGCTCACTCAGAAACAGGAGAGGTGGCAGGGTTCATTGCTAATCTTCCTCAAACAATACTAATTCATCCCCGCTGGAATCCACCATCATAGAAGTCTGTGTACTATGATGTAATTGCCGATAATGACCTTCCGAATGGAATTAGTAGTTCATTTTATGGCAGAGCTGTCACGATTTTTGGGCCATTCTTTTAGAGCAGAGCAAATATCAAAATGTTGTGCTGATTCATCTGCATCACCACTGGGTGTCTTGGGAAAACTACTTTTTTTTCTGACAAGCAGTTGCCAGAGAAACTGAAGGACTAGACGTCATTACAAGATGTTGATAGCTCTTGGATCCTGGCGAAGTGAATTAAATACTTAATCTACAATTACAATTACAACATAGTTAACAGATTAACTTTTATTTCATCCGTTAAAATTCTGTAGATCCTTCTCAATAAGTATAATTAAGGCAATCACTTGACTCAAGCTAACCGTGTCTGCACTCTCTTCACAGGTGACTACTTCGCTGGACTAAAGTACATTCCCCTCAAATGCCAGTCTTCTTGCAGCTGCTGCATTCTCTTACATGCTGTTGCAGAATCACGAAAATTACCCAAAATTTTTCGGGACACAAACAGCATCTCCTGCATGTCATTGTCATTTTTTAAAAGTTATGTAACACCAAGTTGATTGTGTGAGCAAAACAGGAAATGTGATGGAATTTACCCCCCCCCCCCCCCCTTTAATGCTCTAACAATATTGGTGTCGTTATCAGAAATGACATATCCTCAGGAGAGTCCAAGCAGGATTAGCCATGTTGCAATGACATCCCTTACTTTTTGTAACAGATTGTCAGCTATATGCCTCTTACTGAAGCCGCTGATACACAGAGTAGCCTACTTCTGAAAAACGTGACGTACTTGGGTACATGCTGCTGCTGTTCCTGCTGGTGAAGGCGAATCACCAACCCAGTGGGCTGTCACAGTCATATAATCTTTAGTTTGCCCAGTTCCGCTTGTCCCCATATTTGTGGTACAGTGTACAGTGGGTAGAAATGCATTTTGCAGAGCAATAGTTACATTTTTATGAAACTTCTGGTAGAGGTGAGGAATAGCTTTTCTGGTAAAATTGTGTAGTGATGGAATTTGGTAATAGGGACAGAAGACCTCAAGTAACTGTCTAAAACCAGCTGCATTAATAGTGGACATTAGACGCAGATCTTACACTAGCATAGTCCCCATGGCGTCTGTGATCCACTTTGCGACTGGGTGACAGCTTTCTTACTTTCTTCCTCTAGCAAAGGATTGTTTAACAGTCAATTGTTGTAAACTACTACTAGTCTTCATCTGGGTTGAAGATCCACCCCCAGAAGCAGCAGCAGCAGGACTAATGCTCAAGAATAATTCAGAGGAATCGTGGTTAGTGGTGTAGTCATCTAGAATTAGGAACTTGGATGCAGGACTAACTCCCATTACTTTTGGGGATATTGATAATGAAGGTATTTTGGGGTGTAGATTGCAGGTGCTGGGATCTAGATGAGAGAAGGGAGGTAGATGATGCTGGACTGCTTGTTGTTGTTTTTTTTAACATAAGTTTCTGATTTTCACAACAGCTTTCCATGAACTCACTTTAAATGCCGCAACATGGATGAGGATCCTAGATGGTTAAGGTCCCTACCTCTACTGAGTGTGGCTTTTAAAATGCTACAAATGGCTAGATAACTGTTGTCAGGATTTGTGTAAAAATAATTCCACACTTAAGAGGTGGATTTTTGGTCTTATGCCCAGGCATGACAATGGCCTTTTTCTTATCACTGGCAAGAACTGCAACAATCTTTGTTTGAAAGTGTATGAAAATCATATTGTGACCTATGAGGTGGTCAAAATTTAATGGAAATTATTGGAAATTAGTGTTAGTGAGTTTAATAATAATGTAGGTACAAAATAATACCTAAATTATGTTATTTTAGCCCATAAAAATAAAAAAAGTTTAACAAATTGCAAAACAAAACCAAACAAAACCAAAACCAAAACACGCAAGGGCGGTTTTGGCAAAACCAAAACACAAAGGTAATCCAGATCCAAAACCAAAACCAAAACACAGGGGTCAGGGGGCATCTCTAGTTATATTACTTCTTGGTTGATGAAGCACACTTATTTGTTTATTATTTATTATTGACTTTGTTGGTAAACATAACGATCACACAATAAGAGGTCTAACTGTTGTTTTTTTCCCTCAATATAATTTTACAAACAGAGCCATATTTCTTCTTGGTTACAAAATTCTCTAATTCTGTATAGCCACCAATTGTATGCATTCACCTCAATGATTTAAAATAATATGCCCAAAAAAGTTATAATTTATATAGCAGCAGTTACTATGATAATTATGAGTTGCTAATATTTCAAGTCAATAAATCCAGTCTACTTTTGTGGGGGCCCCACCTACAGTTGATTTGGTCCCACCCACATGAGGCCACTTCAAAAACAAATTCCAGGGCCACTTTAAGTTCCAAATCCGCCCCTGAACACAGTTCATGTCTTCTCTTTCCCAGTTCGAACAAACATTCAGTGGCAAATAGCACAGAGCAACATCACAGATCTCTGTATTCCTCAATTTGAATTTAGCGCCAAAAATCCCACATAGGGGCACTTTGCAATCTGACTCTCCTCCAATGAACAGTTACTTTCTTCCAGGCAATTTGACAAAGCCTGCTTTCTTGTCTGTTGCTATTCCAATTTAACACAAATGCAAAACACAATGTACAACCCTGCTGAGCTGTGCTCTCTATTCCGCATAAAGTCACCTTAATAAAAGCTAGCTCCTCACCATGCAGTTTTATGACTATCTAACAGATAGCAGATAATGCCAAAGTTAGTGCAATTCCTCACAGTTTAAACTCAGTCTCATTACCCTAGCTGTCCCGTCCCTGCACTTCACCCTTATTATTATATCTCAGTTCAGCAAAACAGCATAATACAACATTCTTCAGGCCTCCCCACCTGTTCCATAACTGACTAACAACATTGCTCGGTCCAATCATATGAACAACATAAGAAACATTAGTACTTATCAGACTTTATCTCTTTCTTTGCTTCTCTAATAAGATCTCTCACAGAAATCCAGCTTATAGTGTCTCCTGTTATGGCATCCTCCTCTGCCTACAAAGCGCTGTCTGTCACATCACCGCCGTAACCCTTGTTCAATACTTTTTCTTCTCCTCTTCTCCATGTTCCTTATCCTCTTTTTCCAACTGCTGTTCTCCTGGAATCTCTAACTGCCCTTTTTTCAACTGCTTCTTCACAGCTCCTCTTCCCCACTGCATGCTGGGAAATGCTCTTCTCTGTCTGAAGTGGAGGTATCTAAAGCGCATGTGTGGCCTGCTCAGGTCCCCGGTGTTACACAAAGGTCAATTTGCTTTTAATACATTTGGAGATTAGCAAACTGACCTGTAAATCACTGAAAGTAGTGGGTTTTAGCACAATTTCAGCAAATCAGTAAAATCTACAGAAAGGAATGAGAACACACAATACCTGCAAATTATATAATAAATGTTTTACAAAGCTTCAGGAATAAAATTGGCATACAGGGATAGTAGCCAGAAGTAGCAAAGGCAGATGAACTCCCAGCTCAGTCCAAGATAGTATGCACAAATAGGAGCTCGGCCATGTTTGTACACTTTCAGTGGTAATACACTTGCTACATTTAGCAGTAAAAAGTAAATAAATAGCAAAAAAATAACAAAAATGGTATAGAACGATGGCTGTACAATGCACTAAACAACATTGTACAGTGACACCTCCATAAATTACCATCTTAACGCCACCAATCAGAGTGTCGTCCTTCAAAGTTACGTCATTCTCGGCTGACGGGCTCTTTATTGTTCGGAATTGTTTCACGTCAAGTTTTCAAGCTCTCAATATTAGCAGTGTGTCAGAAATTACAGCTTCGGGACAATCACGTCGGGGTGTCCTATGTCGGCGTGGACATTGTCGTTATAATGAATACCACTGCTGGTGACACCATGACACTATAACAGAGATACTTCTCCTTACAGGCTTGTCACCACTAACAAATACAGAGCAATTTCTCTCTGATTGGTCAGAGAGTGGGAAAGCCTCTCTACTTGGTTAGCTCATGAGCTTAATGCCAACGATACGTAGTGTAGTGGGTTTGAACAGAGCCGTAACTAGGCAGCAGCGGGCTGTGCCGTCGTCCAGGGCACAATCCTGAGAGGGTGCAGCAGCCGCCCGCTACTTGCATCTGTGCCCTGGCTCTGTGACAGCAGACTGCAGATTGCCAGCGAGCCCATCCTCTATAAAGGCTGGACATCCGAGACTCAGGTTTCCGAACATGGGCACTAAGTATGTGAGCCTCTCTCTCTCCTACCCTGGGACAGTCTCTCTCCCTTCAGATTCACCCCATCTCGGTGTGGCATCATCGGTATACCTCCCAATTCATGGACTTTGGAGGGACCGAGCTTGTCAGAAAGGCGGTAGAGCTTCTCCCAAATGTAAATTTTCTGTCTTTTCAACAAATCCCTCTAAGTGTGCAAATGGAAAGTGGGGGGAGGTCCTCCCAAATGTACATTTTCTGTCTTTTTGACAAATCCTCCTGAGTGTGACAGCTTCCGTTTCCTTCTCTGCTTCTGAGAGCCTCTGCCCCCCTCCCTCTGTGTGTGTTTCAGCCTCTGTTCCCCCCTCCTCTTTTTTCTGTCCTTCTTTCACTCTTCCCCTTGTAAAAGTGAAATCCTTTGTCTCCCCACCCCCCGCATGTCACACTATGGCTGGCATTGGTGCAGTGTGGGTATAGGGCATGACATTGATGTAGTGTGGAAACAAGGCTGGTAGAGGGGGTGGCATTGATGCAGTGTGAGGACATGTGTGTCATTAGTGCAGTGTGGATAGTGGATGGCATTGGTGCAGTGCTGGAACAGGGCTAACATTATTGTAATGTGGGTAGGGTGAGTGGCATGTGGGGACAGGGCTGGCTTTGGTATAGTGTGGGAAGGGGTGGCATTGGTGCAGTGTGGGGAAAGGGCTGACATTGGTGTAGAGTGGGTAGAGGGAGTGGCATTGGTGCAGTGTGGGGACAGGACTGTCATTAGTGTAGTGTGGGTAGAGAGGGTGGCATTAGTGCAGTATGGGGATACAGAGTGATGAAAGGAGGGAGCAGCATGGCACAGAGTGATGAAAGGGGGGAAGCAGCATGGCTCAGAATGATCAAGGGGGGGGCAGCATGGCTCAGAGTGAAGGGTTGAGCAGAATGGCACAGTGTGATGAAGGGGGGGCAGGATGTCACAGTATGATGAAGGGGGGAGCAAAAGCAGCATGGCAAAGAGTGATGAAGGGGGAAAGCAGCATGGCACAGAGTGAAGGAGGGAAGCAAAAGCAGCATGGAGAGCGCAGTGTGATCATAAGGCTGCATGCAAGCCTCACATGTCAAATGACTCCACCCAACACGTTTCACCTTGCGGTTTCTTCAGGCTTTCTGATTGCCTTTGAAATCAATGTTCAAAACCAAACCTTCCCGATTCCTCCCATTCAGTAATATCCACTGTGTACAGTCTTTACAAGCAGGACTCTGTGAGTGTTTTTGAACAATGAAGGAATGAGATCATTGGTCTCACAGGCAGTATGGAGAGACAGATAGAATTTCCATGAATCTTTGAAAATCACAATATAAGATTAGATGGTTAAATATGAAGTGGTAGATTTCTGTGTGTGTCACACAGCAATTGCGGAACAAATTTGTTAAAGTGAGTGTTTTTAATCAAATAGTCTTTACTGAAATTATTGGAACGAAGAAAACAAAAAATAAACATCATACATTTAAACTGTACCTGTACTATGACTCTCAAATAACATGTCATGGACAAAGCCTTACATTGTCCATTTACAGAAAGAGGGGGCTTTGGCAATTTCCCTGTTCTTGTCCCCTTTCAAAATATATATTTTTTTTAATTCATAAAATTATAAAGTCTGCTACGTCGATAGGAGTTTCTATTAATATTGCTTTAGAATTTAGGCTCAATCTCGCTATGTTTTCATGCCACTTCTGAGAATAATTTAAAACTAAATGCAATACTTGTCAGATGGAAGACTTGCCAAGTGCAAGCTTTTTCCTCCTATTTATTAATATGCCTTTCAGTTCTATGCAGTATAATCCCCCTTTGACTTCAATGCAGAATACATAATAATCTGTTACCAAGCGGTCTGTGACTGTAACACAGCAGCACCTGACATGGGAGATTGATTCATTGTTTATCAATGAGTTTGTTTCCTTTTGGAACATTATAGAATAATATTTTACAAAGAAAAGTTTTGTCATAATATAGGATACTGCAAATGTTACCATACCAAGGAAATAAGAAAAATTATACATTAAATGTATTTGAAATAGAGGCTAATATGCACTCTTACATTTGGGATGCCAAAAAATAGTAATGATAAGGTTCAGTCCTGTCCCACTTTCCTGAGTTCAATCTTCTTCCAAAGTTACTGGATAAGGTAGGGCATACTTGCCAACTTTCATTTATTGTCCTTCGGGAGGGGGTGTGGTGTCAGGGTGGAAGGGGGTGGGGTGCGATCAATTGCATCATTTTAGCCCCACCCCTGAGATAAAATTGACATATTGTCCCTAGGGCGGGACCAAAATGATGCGATTCACTGTGAATCGCATCATTGAGACTCTCATCCTGCCCACTTCACTAGGAAGTGGGCAGGATGCCGGAGAATTGCCTGCTCTCCTGGAAGTCTGGGAGATCTACCCAGGATTCAGGAGTCTCCCAGACATTCCAGGAGAGTGGACAAGTATGTGGTATGAGGAGTGGGCAAGTATGAGTGGGCAAGTATGAGGTAGGGTTCATATATTCTAGTTAAAAGATATGCATTCTCTGATACTATTATCTGCATTCAGCATGTGAATGCTGAATGCAGGAATCATCCCTATGGTCGGTGGTAGTCTCTTCACTGATGCTGATAAATCTGACGCTGAGAACACCTACAAAAGAAAAACAATTTCAAAAGACAACGACAAGAATATACACAGACTTACCTAATCAGTGACTGTCCAGATATTAGATCGTACCAGAACACTGACAGGAGTTTCTTCCGAATGCACAGGTGTCCGGCAGCAGTGCCTAACGTCAGTGTGCACTTAATTATTTTTTTTTAAAGTGGCAATGTCGGGACCACGCAGGTTAACTGTTAAGAGAGGGGTCCAGACATTGCCGCTTTAAAAAAAAATTCATCAAGTGCGCACTGACTTCAGGCACTACTGCCGGACACCTGTGCATTCGGAAGAAGCTCCTGTCAGTGTTCTGGTACGATCGGATATCTGGACAGACATTAATCAGGTAAGTCTGTGTATATTCTTGTCGTTGTCTTCTGAAATCATTTTTCTTTTGTAGGTGTCCTCAGCATCGGATTTACCAGCATCAGTGACGCGTACCCCACCCCTATGATAGATGCCTGCTATATACACACTAGATGTGGTGGAAATAGAACACTAGAATTGGGTCCGATCCAGCATCTGTGGGATGTGCTGGAAAAACAAGTCCAAGCCATGGAGACCTCACCTCGCAACTTACAGGACTTAAAGGATGTGCAGCTAATATCTTGATGCCAGACACCACAGGACACCATCAGAGGTCTTGTGAGTCCATGTCTCAATGGGTCAGAGCTGTTTTGGTGGCCATGAGGGGGAACTAGACAATATTAGGCAGGTGGTTTTAATGTTGGAGCTGATCGGTGCATATATGGATAGGCTATTTTTATCTGGCTCATTGCCAAGTCTTTCAATAAGGTTAAACACAGGAAGACTAACATACATCTTGCTTCATAAAAGTGACATGAAGAGAACTATCTAGCTTTGTCAGAAGATTTATATTTACTCAGGACTGGTCTAATAGATTGGAACACTATAGGGTCATGGATGAGATGCATCTGTCAACCACAGACTCGTTTGAAATGTATTATGCTATTTGGGTTCCATGATTAAACCTATTAGACTCTCCAGAGTCCCCGATTTCAAATTTGACTGATTGAGTGGTTTTGTTCCCATTTTTGCACCAGTGGGTTGGCTTGGTTGAGTGGACCACTTGGGCTTGTCATGTGCTCGGCAGATGCATAACCTACTAGGTTGACAGAGCTCTAAACTAAACTGAAATTTTTGAATGAGGATTTTGCTTGACCCCCCCAGTGTGGTTCCCCCCTTCCCTCCTTTCCCTTTGTCTGTGTGTTATTGGTTATATGGTTATTAGCAGGTGTGTGTGTGTGTGTGTGTGTGTGTGTGTGTGTGTGTGTGTGTGTGTGTGTGTGTGTGTGTGTGTGTGTGTATAGTTTGGCATAACTCTTTTACAGATTTCTGAGTACATTTTGGACTGGTGCCAGAATGTAATTTTTTCAGTGTCAATAACATACCATGCCAAATTGTTGGTTGTGTATTTATAACCTGTATATGTGAGTAAAACCCAATAAAAATTAAATAAAAAGAATTAAGAAAGCAAAAATGGTTACAGCTGCAACAGAGATTTGCATGATTGTTCTAATTGTGTGTTTTCTGATTATATTTCTTTGTATAGTATGCAAATATTTTTCAGCAGGAGTCGAAGGAATTAATAGGTTTTTGAATAGTGGTATTGAGGTATAATTCTCTGTAAAATACAGATAATTGCTATAAGAGTGCATGCGGTAAAGCAACCCAACAGTACAGTATATTCAGAGATTGATCAATTCTGAATACGTGGGTGCACAAGCTAGCAGGTTTGTTGGGTTTATAAAACCCACAGAGGTACTAGAATACAGAGAAGGAAAGAAATCTCCAAAAAAAAAAAATATTTAAAAACAAATATATGACAGAGCAGGTTTTTCACTAGAGGGCACACTAGATCCAGAAAAGTGGTAAAGGTTTCAAAACACCAATAAAGCATGGATAAGCAGAAAAGGACATGCAGATGTGGTTAACATGTGGTATACAGTATCATTAGAGATGAGAAAAGGAAAAGAAGAGAGGATGCACACCTAGGTACAGGTCTATTAGACATGCCACCACCTTATGTGGACCCGACAGCTCCATCACAGCAACCAGACAATAGAGCAGATACACCACCACCACCCTTACAGACAGAGTATGTAGTACCAAGGATGTATCCGCAATTAGAAACTCATTCAGTGACCCCAGTGGACGCAGGTAACACTCCATCAATCACGTTTCAAACCCCAAGTCAATTCCACCCTCAGTCTGCCAATAATGAAATAAATGATTATCCTGAGAGACAGTGTTTGCAATGGGGAATCTAATGCACTTCCTTGTACAGATAATTGTTGCCGGTTGAAGGATAACAATATCAGTCCATTAAGAGAAACAACAAATCCGAGGGTGAGAAGGAGAATAACATTGGAAAAGCAGGTATTGTATGCTCACACTAATATGTATCCAGTCAGAATACAAAGGGTGCCTAACCCAAATTTTGATGCTAATACTGCCAAAGGTGCTGATAATAGGAGTGATGACTCAAATAATGGGGTTAACAGCAAGAACAACAGAAGGTGAAAGGGGGTCTATTACTCATCCTGCACCCCCTGTAGAAGAAAGAAATACGTATAACAGTGGTCTTGAATTTCTAGCCAGAGTACAATGGTGGTGTCAGGAAGAAAAGTTAAAAGCACCAGCAGCACCAGACATAACACAGAGAAATGATTCAGTAAGGATGTATTTGGATAAATTAACTACCAGACAAAATGATGATGGTTTTTCTACAGAAACCCCAGATGGTCAAAAAATATTAAAGACAAAGTTTTTGAATGGTTTAAAGAATGATGTAAGAAGCAAACTCTTTTCAGTCAGACCTGAGGCATTGTCTATGAAAATGTCATCTTTGCTACAGGTACTTGAAGGACTGGAGGACCAGGAAGCAGAAAAAAGGGAAAAGAAAGCCCAAAAGACTCCTCAGGTAACTGTACACCTGGTACAGGGAAAAGGAACATGGCAAGTAAGGCAGCAGCCCAAAGGAACAGAAACAGTAAGTGCACCAAAAAGGAATCAAGGTGAGAACATGACTGGCAGATGTTTTTGGTGTAAATTACCAGGTCACATGAAGAAGGACTGCAGGAAATACAAGAAATGGCAGCAGCAGCCAAAGAGAAACCGGCGGTCCTTAGGGCACCATAAGCAGCAATCAATGAAGATATGGCTCCCCGTTGTCAACACCTTGTCCAGTTCTTGTAAACACCTCTGAAGAAGGTAAGCTGCCTGGAACTACTGTGCAAATTACACTGCCCACTGGTCAACAATTGGACTGCCTAATTGACACGGGAGCAAGCCAAACAGTATTGAGACAAGATCAAGTACCACAAGAATTAGTTACTTCAGATTATGTAAAAGCATCAGGGTTGACAGGGCAGCCCATACACCTTAGGGAAAGTAAAAAAAAGTGAAGATACAAGTAAACAAAGACTGTACTCCTGTCCCTATAGAGTTTCTCACTTCAAACACTTGTCCTGTAAATCTACTGGGTGCAGACATATTACAGTTAATGAGAGCATGCATTAAATACACCCCAGAAAGGATGGAATACACCAGTCAACTTCCAGACAACATATCTAATCAGGTAGAAGCAGCAGTACAGGTGTTTTTGATACAACCAAATGAAAACACATCTCAAGATGAGGCACCACTACCACAGTGGCTGAAGGATGTACCTGAGAAAATATGGTCAAAGGGAAAAACTGATGTGGGACTGTTAAAAGTTGCCCTGGCAGAACTTATACTAAAACCTAACACACTACCAATATGTGTTAAACAATATCCTTTGACTTTGTTACAGAATAAAGCAATCCCAAAACAATTACAAGAATACCAAGGCAAAGGTATAGTAAAGAAATGTCGATCACATTTTAACACACCTTTATTCCCAGTCAAGGAAAGAGAAAAGGAAGAGGGAGAAGCACCCGAATTCTGGTTAATTCACGATCTCAGAGAAATAAATAAACGACATAAACCCACATACCTTGCTGAACCAAATTCCTGTTACATCAATGTGGTTTACAGTTATAGGTCTAGCAAATGCTTTCTTTTCTGTACCAATAACTAACAATTTACAGAAAATTCTGGCTTTTACGCATGAAGGAACACAATACTGCTGAACCAGATTGCCCCAGGGAGGGGCCACCAGCCCTTCAGAATTCTCTGAAGCAATGCCAACTGTCTAACAAGGCTGGTTACCGCAATATCCTGAAACTACCCGACTATTGCAGTATGTTGATGACTTATTGATAACTGCTGATAGTGAACAACAGTGTAAAGAAGAAACTGTTTCTCTACTAACCTTTTTGGCCCAGCAGAACTGCAGAGTGTCCAAATCCAAGCTCCAAGCAGCACAGAAGAAGGTAATTTTCTTAGGGCACTGCCTTTCACATGGCACTAAACATCTGCCGCCACAAAGAGTACAAGCGATACAACAGGTAAAAACACCTCAAACTGTAAAACAAACAAGGGCCTTCTTGGGCCTAATTGGCTACTGTAGAGACTGGATTCCATTAGCCTCAATATACATACAGACACAATAAAACAGTACAAAAAAGGAGGGTCCATAACCAACCACACAAGAAATTGAAAACGCAGTACAATATCGTAAGCAGGCCATCATGAATTCTCCAGCCCTGGGAATGCCAAACTATGACAAATCATTTAATTTTTTTCGTCATGAACATCAGGGACATGTAGCAGGGGTCCTTGTACAAGAACATGGACACAAGCAAAGACCTCTGGCATTCTATTCAGCAAATTTAGATCCTATAATTAAAGGCGCACCAACATGTATAAGGGCAGTAGCAGCTGCTGCAATCCTCAAAGACAAAAGCACAGATATTGTCCTTGATCACTCATTAACAATCCAAGTCCCACATGCTGTGGTAGAAATATTACAACAAGCAAAAACAAAACACCTTTCAGCAGCGAGACTCACTAAGTACGAGGTAGCATTGTTAAGTGCTTCACATGTCACAATCAAACGGTGCACAGTATTAAATCCGGCAACATTGTTACCCCTAATGTATGAATCTCAAGATTCAAAAGGAGGGAATAATAGTGAAGAACAAGAGGCGTTAGAAGAAAGACATTGTGATAGTGAAGGTGATGACAATGAATTGGGTGAAAATATTAACCACAATTATTCTTTTTCACATGATTGCCTCGCTCTTATGGATATGGAAGCACAGACTCTTCCAAATATTACTGACTCTCCCTTGTCTAATGCTGTGTATGAACTTTTTGTAGATGGTTCCAGGTATTATGATAACGGATCACCATTTACAGGATAGGCTGTGACTACAGAAAATTAAGTAGTTGACTCAGGACCACTATCATCGATACTGTCAGCACAAGCTGCTGAACTGATAGCACTCACCAAGGCATTGGAATATGCAGAAGGAACCACTGCCAATATCTACACGGATTCCAGGTATGCTTGGGGAGTGACACAGGACTTTGGTCCAATATGGAAGAGCAGAGATTTCAAGACTTTTAGTGATAAGGACATACAGCATGCCAGTCTAATAAGAAACTTGTTTAGAGCATTGCAATTGCCCCACAAGGTTGCCGTAATTAAAATACAAGCACATACAAGGAATGAGACTTTTGAAACAAAAAGGAAAGCATGAAGCAAAAAAAGGCAGCTAAAAGAAAGCCTGAAAGAGAAGTATACACAGTACAGAAAGACATGCCTCACTACACTGATCTAAAAAAGTTTCAACAACAAACAGGACCATTGGAGAAAGAAAGATGGAAACGATTAGGAGCACAAGAAGATTGGGCTGGTATGTGGAAACTGAATGATAAACTTTGTCTTCCACAGGTTTTGTTCACTCCCATGTTACAGATAGTTCATGGACAGCCGCACCTGGTGAAGGAACAGATGACCAGCGTGGTCCATCAGCATTGGATAGCTCCAGGATTCAATAAAGCTACTACAGACTATGTTCAGGCCTGCTGGATCTATGGAACTTCAAATCCAGGAAAAAGGGTCAAAACGACACAAGGTACAACTCCAAAAGCCTTTTATTCTTTTCAAAGACTACAGATAGACTATACAATTGCCTAAATCTGGAATATATGAATATGTTCTAGTCTGTACAGATCTTTCCAGTAAATGGCCGGAGGATTGGCCAGTAGCCAAGGCAACAGCAAAAGCAACTGCGAAAAAATTGATTGGTGAGATTGTGTGCAGGTATGGTGTCCCTGAGGTAATTGAAATCAGATAGAGGTACACACTTCACAGGGGAAATAATGCAACACATAATGACAGACTAGGCATACAGGAAGCTTTTCATGTGCCGTACAGACCACAAGCTAGTAGGCGAATAGAAAGGTTAAATGGGACATTGAAACTGAAGATTCAGAAAATCATAGCTGAGATAAAAAAAAAACATGGCCAGAATTCCTGCCCATAGCCTTGTTCAGTGTAAGAACTGTGCCAAATAGGAATAGCAAGCTGTCTCCTTATGAAATACTTTTTGGAACACTACCGAAGACAGTCTGTTATTACCCACAGCAACTACAACATAAACATGGAGATTTGACTAGCTATATGAGAAGTCTAACTGACCATTTCAACTATTTGCATGTTCTAGCATTTCCTTCATTTCCAGAGCCTGATTCAGACCTACAGCCGCATAAGCTGAAACCTGGCGATTGGGTGCACTTGATTGGGTGTACTTAAAGAAACACGTGAGGAAAACTTTTGAACCAAGATTTGAGGGTCCGTATCCGGTCTTGTTGACCATGCCCACATCAGTGAAACTCAAGAACCGAGACTTCTGGGTGCACGCATCACACTGCAAAAAGACGCTGGTCACACTGGACACATAACCTAGATCTCTGTGAAAACACAGACATGGGACCTGTTTGCCCACAACAAACTGCAGTATTTGAACCATGCATGTTGTGGCATAACACTAGTGTTTGTGTATGGGCATTACACCCGAAGGAATATGAGACACTAATAAAGGTAGCCCCTCAAATGGTCTGCATAATCACATATGATGAAAAAATAATACTAACCTACGGGCTGACCTACCCATTTTCCGGGTGTCTCATGAATATAACACATATACAATGGCAAGGGAAAGTGTTGATATTTTGTAAGTACCAAATGTCACAGTTAGACAAAATGTTCAAGTATAATAGCCTAAGGGCTAGATTTACTAAGCTGCGGGTTTGAAAAAGTGGGGTTGTTGCCTATAGCAACCAATCAGATTCTAGCTTTCATTTATTTAGTACATTCTACAAAATGACAGCTAGAATCTGATTGGTTGCTATCGGCAACATCCCCACTTTTTCAAACCCGCAGCTTAGTAAATCTAGCCCTAAGTCTGTCTCAGTTAACCTTAAATATTAGGTAAAGGTATAAATGAAACAAGAATGCTGAGTGAACATTTAAAGCAGGTAAACTATTATAACAATCACGCAAAAATGGTAACGGTTATAGAAGGTAATGAATTAAAAGCTTTAGCCACCAAACTGAAGGATGATTTAGAGAAACATTGGTGGGATGTATTTACCGGATCATCTCCATCGATGACTGGTATACTTAACTTACTAGTACACCCACTACTCATTATCACTGTGGCATTGATCATATTGATAGGATGAAACTGGTATATGTCATGTACGTTCAGAAAGATATACAGAGATTACAGCAGAGGCATGAAGAAAAGATACTTCTTGAATAATCAGGGGCAGAATTGATGATATCTCTACTCGGTCCCGGGTGAATGGTGAAAGACCCTTGCTGTCTCACAAGAGACTGTACAAAAGGGTAGTCTGGGTTGCGTTAGGTATCACCATTTCAGGCATTAACATTTTTAACCTTATATATATTATGAAAAGGAGGGAGGTTGTGAAAGGACCTCTAGGGTCCTCAGCATTAATGGTAATAATGATATGTGAAGGACTTAAAAATGTTGATATTGCCTTAAAAATACATTCAGCATAATCACCAGCTCCAGCCTTGAACTATCTCAAAGACCCCGGAGGAAGGCCTAGGACAGGGCATAATGGATGATGACGTTGGGAGTACTGGCGCCAGCGAAAGTTAATAAGAAGAACCCATAAAAGTGACATGAAGAGAACTATCTAGCTTTGTCAGAAGATTTATATTTATTGCAGGAGAATGTCAATCATGTGTTTCTATCCTATAACCAGATGAAACGCTTTTACATGTATAAATGTAGCCCACTAATAAATGAGCACAGCTCAGTTCCATCTTGACATTGGCATGTCTGTGTCTTGATTACTGATCTCCTGGTTAACCAGCATCTTATCTCACTGATATCTGAAGGGACTTGATAAAGGAGAGGTAAAATTACCCTAACAATTGCGTCTGTGCTGATGGCGATCTGCTCTTCATGTACGAGGAAGACATTCTGTACCTAACATATTTTTCATGCCACTAGTAAACGGAATATAGATGACAGTGTTTAAATCAGGCCTGACCAACCAGCGGCTCACTAACCTGCGGTAGTGATTCTACTTGGTGATATCATAACACTTTGCAGTTAGTATAGGGAAAAAATTTAGGCTTTGGGGTAAATTTACAAAGCTGTGAGTTTCCCAACGGTTTGAAAAGTGTAGATAATGCCTGTAGCAACCAGTCAGGTTCTAGCAATCATTTTGCAGAATGTACTAAATAAATGTAGCTAGAATCTTATTGGTTGCTATAGGCAACATCTCCACTTTACAAACCCGCCAGCAGGTTTGAAAAGTGTAGATGTTGCCGTTAGCAACCATTCAGATTCTAACTACCATTTAGTTAGTACATTCTGCAAAATGAAAGCTAGAACCTAACTGGTTGCTACAGGCAACATCTCCACTTTTCAAACCCCCTACATCAGACTTGTTACTAGCAGCAAAATGTCTATTAGTCATGTAGGCTTTGTTGTAGAGTTACAGTTGTTGGACTGAGTCAGGTTTCATCTTTAAGGACCATTTCAATCTGCTTGCCTTTTATCTCAGTAACACAGAGAAATGGCAGTTGGGGGTGAAACCTTTCATTACCTAGATTATCTTCATGGAGTGCAAGTGCACACCTTAGTGGATCCGAACTGTTTAACTCTACTCTTATTATTGGGCTAAGTGCAAGCACCAGAACTGATGGGAAATGGTAAATTACACACCACTGCTCCAATATTAATTGGAAAAGGTTCATTAAACACATCTGCACTTGTGTTTATGGAGAATGGTGTATTACTTACATCTGCTCTGGTGTTTATTAGGAACTGTTCATTGGGTACATCAGCTTTGCTGTTGATGTGTAATTGTTCAATTGCTACACAGACTTTGGTGTCGATGGTGAATGGTTCATTGTTCACATCTGCTTTGGTATTGATGCAGAATCGTCCATTTTCTACATAGCCTTTAGTGTTGATGGGAAATTCTTCAATGGTCACGTAAGCTTTGGTGTTGTTGAATTGTTCATTGGGCACGTCTGTTTTGGTGTTGATGGTGAGTTGTTCATGGTACACATCTGCTTTGATATTGATGCAGAATCGTTCATTTTCTACATCGGCTTTAGACTGATGGGAAATTCTTCATTGGTCACATAAGCTTTGCTGCTGATGAGGAATAGTTAATTAACTATGTCTAACTTAGTGTTAATGGGGAAGCATGTATTAGACTCAGCTGTCTCAGTGTTGCTAGTTAATAGAGCATCAGTTGTTTCTGCTTTTAAGCATCTGTGCAACATATCAGCTGAGGTGTTAAATGGAAATTTTCTTCTGGACATATACCTTTTTCCACTTATATGGAAAGACAAATCAGATACATCAGACTTGTTACTAGCAGCAAAATGTCTATTAGTCATGTAGGCTTTGTTGTAGAGTTACAGTTGTTGGACTGAGTCAGGTTTCATCTTTAAGGACCATTTCAATCTGCTTGCCTTTTATTTCAGTAACACAGAGAAATGGCAGTTGGGGGTGAAACCTTTCATTACCTAGATTATCTTCATGGAGTGCAAGTGCACACCTTAGTGGATCCGAACTGTTTAACTCTACTCTTATTATTGGGATAAGTGCAAGCACCAGAACTGATGGGAAATGGTAAATTACACACCACTGCTCCAATATTAATTGGAAAAGGTTCATTAAACACATCTGCACTTGTGTTTATGGAGAATGGTGTATTACTTACATCTGCTCTGGTGTTTATTAGGAACTGTTCATTGGGTACATCAGCTTTGCTGTTGATGTGTAATTGTTCAATTGCTACACAGACTTTGGTGTCAATGGTGAATGGTTCATTGTTCACATCTGCTTTCGCATTGATACAGAATCGTCCATTTTCTACATAGCCTTTAGTGTTGATGGGAAATTCTTCAATGGCCACGTAATCTTTGGTGTTGTTGAACTGTTCATTGGGCACGTCTGTTTTGGTGTTGATGGTGAGTTGTTCATGGTATACATCTGCTTTGATATTGATGCAGAATCGTTCATTTTCTACATCGGCTTTAGACTGATGGGAAATTCTTCATTGGTCACATAAGCTTTGCTGCTGATGAGGAATGGTTAATTAACTATGTCTAACTTAGTGTTAATGGGGACGCATGTATTAGACTCAGCTGTCTCAGTGTTGCTAGTTAATAGAGCATCAGTTGTTTCTGCTTTTAAGCATCTGTGCAACATATCAGCTGAGGTGTTAAATGGAAATTTTCTTCTGGACATATGCCTTTTTCCACTTATATGGAAAGACAAATCAG
The DNA here is from genome assembly GCF_038048845.1 of Mixophyes fleayi. Classification (NCBI taxonomy): domain Eukaryota; kingdom Metazoa; phylum Chordata; class Amphibia; order Anura; family Limnodynastidae; genus Mixophyes; species Mixophyes fleayi. The sequence continues at coordinate 447,309,150 of NC_134402.1, read as the reverse complement.
ATACATCAGACTTGTTACTAGCAGCAAAATGTCCATTAGTCATGTAGGCTTTGTGCAGAGTTACAGTTATTGGACTGAGTCAGGTTTCATCTTTAAGGACCATTTCAATCTGCTTGCTTTTTATCTCAGTAACACAGAGAAATGGCAGTTGGGGGTGAAACCTTTCATTACCTAGATTATCTTCATGGAGTGCAAGTGCACACCTTAGTGGATCCGAACTGTTTAACTCTACTCTTATTATTGGGATAAGTGCAAGCACCAGAACTGATGGGAAATGGTAAATTACACACCACTGCTCCAATATTGATTGGAAAAGGTTCATTAAACACATCTGCATTTGTGTTTATGGAGAATGGTGTATTACTTACATCTGCTCTGGTGTTTATTAGGAACTGTTCATTGGGTACATCAGCTTTGCTGTTAATGTGTAATTGTTCATTTGCTACACAGATTTTGGTGTGGATGGTGAATGGTTCATTTTTCACATCTGCTTTGGTATTGATCCAGAATCGTTCATTCTCTACATAAGCTTTAGTGCTGATGGGAAATTCTTCATTGGCCACGTAAGCTTTGGTGTTGTTGTAGAATTGTTCATTGGGCACGTCTGCTTTGGAGTTAATGGTGAATGGTTCATTGTACACATCTGCTTTGATATTGATGCAGAATCGTTCATTTTCTACATCGGCTCTTGTGCTGATGGGAAATTCTTCATTGGTCACATAAGCTTTGCTGCTGATGAGGAATGGTTTATTAAATACCTCTACCTTAGTGTTAATGGGGAAGCATGTATTAGATTCAGCTGTCTCAGTGTTGCTAGTTAATAGAGCATCAGTTGTTTCTGCTTTTAAGCATCTGTGCAACATATCAGCTGAGGTGTTACAGGGAATTATGCTTTTGGACATATGCCTTTTGCCACTTATATGGGAAGACAAATCAGATACATCAGACTTGTTACTAGCAGCAAAGTGTCCATTAGTCATGTAGGCTTTGTAACAGAGTTTTCCCTTATGTCTCTGTATGAATGGGCCTGAGTCTGAGATACATCTCTGTATGCTGGGGTGGATAATCTCGCCATCTGCCATGGTCTTTGAAACTGTAAAATATTAAAAATGTAATTTTATTTGATTTAGGAAAAAGATATGTGTATACATATATAAAGATGGCACCGCATTTCAAGTAGCTGTCCAATGTGTAGGTCAGTGGTTGAAGTGGATGCCCACCTATAGACAATCCCTCCTTCATTATGAACACCCACCATCTAGCAGAATAACACCCACTATATAGCAAATAGTGTTTTTTTTCCTAGGGGGGGAGTTCATCCTAGCATCCCGTTACCTGAGGTCTGGAAACGCATTTCACCGCTATTCAGTCATCCTGCACTGTGAAAGTCTCGCACTAGTTCTCGACTTCAGGTAATGGCTAAGTGGTTAGCATTTCTGCCTCACAGCACTGGGGACATGAGTTAAATTCCCGACCATGGCCTTATCTGTGAGGAGTTTGTATGTTCTCCCCGTGTTTGCGGGGGTTTCCTCCAGGTGCTCCGATTTCCTCCCACACTCCAAAAACATACTGGTAGGTTAATTGGCAGCTATCAAATTGACCATAGTCTCTCTCTCTCTCTGTGTGTGTGTTAGGGAATTTAGACTGTAAGCTCCAATGGGGCAGGGACTGATGTGAGTGAGTTCTCTGTACAGCGCTGTGGAATTAGTGGCACTATATAAATAAATGGTGATAATGATGATGATGATGATGAATGGGGGTCCTGAGGATGGAACTTCATGTTTTCTACATGAGGGATCATGCTATGAATCATGTATATTAGAGATTTTCAAATTTGAAATCTATTTGTGTGGGTTAGTAATTATCCTGCCTGTTCCCACCACAGAAGGAAATCCAAGTTGTAAGTAGTGTAAGGTGGAGGAGGGCTCTGGTCTTTACACCAGCTCCCACCTCTGCCGCTCCATGTGGGAGGGACTCTGTTAAGAGCACCTATTACTCCCGCTGATGATATCATTGTTAGTAGTGTAAGGTGGAGGAGGGCTCTGGTCTTTACACCTGCTCCCACCTCTGCTGCTCAATGTGGGAGGGACTCTGTGAAGAGCACCTATTACTCCCGCTGATGATATCACCGGCTCTCTGCACAGACTGTCCTCACCATAGCAGCACTAACAGCATGAGTTACTGCTGTGTAGTGCAGTGTAGCTCTCTGACTCCTTATCTACTGCAGGAGGGTACAAGCTACTGGCTGGGACAAACTGGGCTGTAGTGTAAACATGGCAATTGCTTGGAACTTTGAGATTTTAAAAAAGTTTGGGCACACAACACGACTTCTGTAACCAAGTTGTCAACAATACGATACCCAGGATTTTCGGATTACCCATAGAACTTTCCGGCACCTCTCAGTAGGCCATTTGTAACGCTCCGGTCCCACAGATAGTACCTGTCTTGTTATCTGCAGTCCATTCATCTGGAAACTGCCATGTCCCAGCATCAGACATTCTCCAGTTCATTCATTCAGCTATATTCAGATCTGTGCAGCTGCAGCCTATTGCACTTCAGGACCTCCTCCCTCTTTTTCATTGGCTAAGCACTTCTGGAGCACTATTTAAACCTCCTGCATTCACCTGTCTGATGCCTGTTCTTCAAGCTCACTTCCTGCAGCCTGTGGTTCTGGTTCCTGTTCTCCTTGTGGTTTGCCTGTGTTCCAGTCTGCTCTCAGTCCGTGGTCTGTGCTAAACCATCGCTGTTCCAGTACCTCTATTACCATCTCCAGTGTACTCTATTGTGACAGCTCCAGTTCTCTCATCACTACCACTCAGAGCTGCTACTACATCTGTGACTCATCAGCTGTTACCACGAGTTACCTCCACTACTCCAGTCTGCTCTCAGTCTCTGGCCGTGTTGAACTATCACTGTTCCAGTACCTCTATTACCATCTCCAGTGTACTCTATTGTGACAGCTCCAGTTCTCTCATCACTACCGTTAAGAGCCGCTATTCTCTCTGTGACTCATCAGCCATTACTACGAGTTACCTCCACCACTCCAGTCAGCCTTCAATCTCTGGCTGTGTTGAACTATTGCTGCTCCAGTACTTCCATTACCATCTCCAGAGTACTTCATAGTGACAGCCTCTGTCCTCTCGTTGTATACCACAGAGCACCTATTCTCCTAGTGACTCATTGGCTGCTGACCATCAGCCTATATTATTGTTGTGCCTGTATTTATACCACTCATCTGTGGACTCCATCGTCTCCATCCACTTCACCTGGCTCCCCCACATCGTTCTGCTGTACACTCACTCATGGGACCGCGACCTGCAGACTTGGTGCAGCTAAGACCATACCTCCTTGGGGGGGTTCCTGGTGAAAATCACCAGTCTGTTAGACTCCACGCCCGTGGGTGGGCTTAGCCATGTTCAGCAGAGCCTAGGGATTAATTTCCTGTAAGACAACCGTGACACCGCCTAATGTTTTTTTGGGAGGGGATTAAAAGAAATTAAATGTATGTACATTTTTGGCTCGGGCAGTGAAGCTGACTAGCCGGGCTGGTCCGCGGTCCTGGATTATTGTTTAATACAGTTGGCTCCTTGACTTACTTTCAATGTAGGTGCCGTACAGCCTATTACTACAGTGCATGGTCCCTACCCTCTCTCTGATGGCCCCTCCTGCTCACACGCTGCAGCGGGAGCCACTTCTTCAACCCTGTGCTGTCCCTGACAATGCCTGGACATCTTATGGTAAGTAATTTTTAGAAACTACAGGTACACACACTAGGCACATAGACACTGGGCACACACACACTGGTACACACAATGGGCACAAACAAACTGGGCACACACACTGGCACACACACACTGGCTCACACACTAGGCACATAGACACTGGGCACACACACACTGGTACACACACTGGGCACAAACACGCTGGGCACACACACTGGCACACACACACTGGCTCACACACTAGGCACATAGACACTGGGCACACACACACTGGTACACACACTGGGCACAAACACACTGGGCACACACACTGGCACACACACTGGGCACACACACACTGGCTCACACACTAGGCACATAGACACTGGGCACACACACACTGGGCACACACACTGGCACACACACTGGTTCACACACTAGGCACATAGACACTGGGCACACACACACTGGTACACACACTGGGCACAAACACACTGGGCACACACACTGGCACACACACTGGGCACACACACACACTGGCACACACACTGGGCACACACACACTGGCACACACACTGGCACACACACTGGGCACACACACACTGGCTCACACACTAGGCACATAGACACTGGACACACACACACTGGTACACACACTGGGCACACACACACACTGGGCACACACACTGGCACCCACACTGGGCACACACACACTGGCACACACACTGGGCACACACACACTGGCTCACACACTAGGCACATAGACACTGGGCACACACACACTGGTACACTCACTGGGCACACACACACTGGCTCACACACTAGGCACATAGACACTGGACACACACACACTGGTACACACACTGGGCACACACACACTGGCTCACACACTAGGCACATAGACACTGGGCACACACACACTGGCACACACACTGGGCACACACACACTGGCTCACACACTAGGCACATAGACACTGGACACACACACACTGGTACACACACTGGGCACACACACACACTGGGCACACACACTGGCACACACACTGGCACACACACTGGGCACACACACACTGGCACCCACACTGGGCACACACACACTGGTACACACACTGGGCACAAACACACTGGGCACACACACTGGGCACACACACACTGGCTCACACACTGGGCACACACACACTGGCTCACACACTAGGCACATAGACACTGGGCACACACACACTGGTACACACACTGGGCACACACACACACTGGGCACACACACTGGCACCCACACTGGGCACACACACACTGGCACACACACTGGGCACACACACACTGGCTCACACACTAGGCACATAGACACTGGGCACACACACACTGGTACACTCACTGGGCACACAAACACTGGCTCACACACTAGGCACATAGACACTGGTCACACACTGGGCACACCACATTCTGGGCACACATACACTGGTACAGACACTGGGCACGCATACACTGGTGTATACACTGGGCACACATACACTGAGAACTCATACACTGGAACAGACATTGGGCATACAATTACAGGAATAGACAAAGGGCACACATAAATAGCGACAGACACACTGGGCACACATACACTAGTACAGACACTGAGCACACATACCATGGTAGAGAAACTGGGCATGCATACACTGGTACAGACACTCCGGGCACACATATACAGGGACAGACGCACTGGGCACATATATACAAGGACAGGTGCACTGGGCACACATAACAGTCTTTTGATGAGACTGAGGAATGTAAAGATAAAGTTAATAAATGTGAATTAATTTAATTTATGATGTGAGGATTAATTATTAAACTGGATGAGGCAACTTTCAGATTTTTTTCCAGGGCCACTTTAAGTTCCCAATCCGCCCTGACAATACGCTAATTAGGTTCCAGACCCGAATAGCTACTATAGAATAGGCTGATAGCTGCTCAGAGTACTTGCCCAGCACTGAGCTGCAATTGCCCCCCACTGTCAGTGCAGGGCAGGAAACAGGAAGCACAGCTGTGAAAACAGAGCAGAGAGAGATGCCAAGACTCACAGAAGAGAACAGTTGGAAGTACAAATACCCGCTCTACATTTTATATTTGGCGCTATATAAGACTGCATATTTTACTTGACACCAAATATATTGCTTTATAGATTGGTATTTCTATCAGTTATACAGCTCTGCACATTAGAATTGAAACCATCATCATCATCATCATCATTTATTTATATAGCACCACTAATTCCGCAGCGCTGTACAGAGAACTCACTCACATTAGTCCCTGCCCCATTGGAGCTTACAATCTAAATCCCCTAACATACACACACACACACACACACACACACACATACACAGACTAGGGTCAATTTGTTAGCAGCCAATTAACCTACCAATATGTTTTTGGAGTGTGGCAGGAAACCAGAGCACCTGGAGGAAACCCATGCAAACACGGGTAGAACATAAAAACTCCACATAGATAAGGCCATGGTCAGGAATTGAACTCATGACCCCAGTGCTGTAAGGCAGAAGTGCTAACCACTGAGCCACCAGCTAAGAACTTCATTTTATCCACAACCAACCCTGGGTGAAAAAAAATGCTTACGTAATAATGTATGCAGCTCTCAAAATCCAAATATTCTGGTCTGGAGCAAGATCTTATTGTTTATAATGATGAAATAGAAAGTTCCACACATTATATTGTTGGCAAAAAAAAATAAAAATGGTTGAATGAGATATATAATTACAAGTCATTTAACAAAAAAACCCTCAATGGTTGTAAAGGACCCAGATATGAAGGGTCAAGTCCACTTGTTGCCACAAACCGCTGCTGATGGTTGTAATATTATTTTTTAACTAACCTGAATGAGTAGTTGTTAGCAGTGTAGAACCAGGTTGTGTTGAGTTACAGCTGCACTTAGTTGTATCAGTCATGTTTTCCATGCCTTGTTCCAGTTTCTCCAGTCATCAGATCTCACTGCTGTTACAAAAGAAAAAATGTCATTCTACTGGTAAACTTTATCCTTAGATGCAGTATTGTGTTTTTCAGGCACACTGCTAAACATATTTTCACATTGTATAATATGTTATAGTAACATTATGAGACAGAAATCTACATATGCCTGTATTAAGCATATGGTTAAGACATCCAAGCAATGGGTTGATAGGGCCCTCCCACAATAGGACACAATGGGGCAATGTTTCTCTCTAATCTTTACTCTCTAACATTTTCTGTATGTGTGTAAAATGACCAATTTGTGATAGAGCATAGAGATGGTAATTTATATTCATTCACAGGGTTAAACATATCATACTAACAATACTCCTTACAAATGATAATAGAAATACTGAAAAACAAATCACAGGAGGCTATAGATTTAATATTTCATCATCTGCTTTAGATAATCTATTAAAATAACTATAAAAATCACACAATAAAAATAAACACAATGAGCCTGAATTAGTGTAGAACGCAAGTGCGAGCGCATGTACGCCGTATTCAGAGTTGAGGATGCGTCCAGGTCTGAATGAGCAGAAGTGTCAGACAACAGACAAGCCCCTCAGACACACCCATTAGACACACACCCTCAGACACTCCCCTCAGACACACCTTCAGACACTCCCCTCAGACACACCCCCTCAGACACTCCCCTCAGACACACACCCTCAGACACTCCCCTCAGACACACCCCCTCAGACACTCCCCTCAGACACTCCCCTCAGACACACCTCCTCAGACACACACACCCTCAGACACACCCATCAGACAATCCTCTCAGACACTCCCTAAAACACACACCCCTCAGACACACCACCTCAGACACACCCTTTAGATACACCCCTGAGACACACCCATCAGACACTTGCGTCCAACTCGTGACAAAAAGCTTTTGTTGCATATGATATGAGTGCTATTGCTATGAAGCATCATTTAAACTAGAATAGCGAAGCTAATACAGTAGGAACAAGTTCCCGACACGCATACAAAAAAAAAAATATGCTTATGTCTTTGCTACAATACGCTCTGCAATTCCTAATCAATAGGTAAAGTCTCAATAAGCATCTGCGAATCATTCACGAACCTCTAATTACAAACGGTTCGCTAGTTTAGAAGTTCCTCATCATCATCATCATCAGCTGATACTTACACCTGCCCCGGACCTTCTGCAAATAAAAACGCTTTTTCTACGTCTCAGGATAAATTGCTCAGAAGCGCCGTTACTGTGCATCGCCTACGTTAGAACACCCCTCCTCCATCATGTCTCTTCAGGCTCAAGGAGTCTTAAGTGCCCAAAAGTGGCCGGTCTGAATAGCTGCAGTTTGTACATTACTGTATGAGCGCGGCAAACGTCTCACTCTGGGCCCAATATGTATAAAACAGTTTATATTGTTACATTATATGGGAATACTGTTTCTGTGACATTTTATAATAGTAGATGAAATATGAATTAGAAGTATGTTTTTCCTTAATGCTATAGTAACTCAGGTAACTTGTTTTTCAGCCGTATCTCTTCCTCCAGTTCTAGTCCAAGTGCCAATTACAAGTGATGACAGCTCTGTGTGCATGCTATTACATGTGTTTGCAATCAGGGGCAACTGTCAAAATGTATTATTTTAATGTACAGTAGACGCTCATAACTTACTATTAAATGAATTTCATTAGGGGGGGTAAAAAATATTTTACCATTAATGCCTCTATAATTACCAGGTGACATTAGTTGAATAGTCTTAATTTTCTGTACATTCCTTTGTGATCTTATATTCCATGTATTGGACACATTCTGCAGTCTAGTAGAGCACAGCAGACCTACTCCTGTTTTCATCACCACTCGGATCTTCACATCCGCTCCTTGTTGAATTCGGGTGTACGTATACCTGATTTACATGCGTTTTAAAACAAACGCACATTGCGCTCACTATGCGTGCCTTAATGAATGTCCTTTGAATATATTTTTATTGCTATAGATATGTTAGATCATTTTGATTGAACAAGAGAAAGTATATTTATGATGTTTTGGGGATTATATTATGTATTGTAAAATTGATCAACTGGTCAATGGGCTGGATTTACCCTTTTCTTTGAGATAGAATTGAAATTGTTTAAAAGGCTTTTCATAATAAATATGCCCCTAACTCTCCATTTTATCATTTTATGAGATGACAATCCTAGATCGTCACTGTAAGATTCACATGAGAAGGGTGGACCTCAGGAACAAAGCTAGACTATGAAAAAAGCAACAACACCGTATATCAATTAATACCCTTAGGCTTTGTAAAACTCACCTTAAGATGTTATACATGACATGAGATGTTGGTGGTCCTGAGATGTTACAGGAGTTTGGCTTTGTTTTGGTCACTGTACATTTTATAGCCCAGGCACAATGAGGTCACAATACTGGAATATTATATCTCTATCCTGTGTGACATTTCACTCTGACATCACAACTGTAACTTGACTGTATCAGTCAAATGCATGTTAGTAGGAATACATTAAATATGTTTAGGTGTATACGTTAATGAAATAGGTAAATTCTCAAATGTTGGGGAGATATAAATATATATTGTCCATTACTTGGCTCTCAATTTTGTAAAACAAATTGGTTCCGTACTTAACCTCCAGCAAGAAAGCATTGTCCTGTTCCATATCGATCCAATAAAGAAAGCACTCAAGATTAACTCATATAGGGAAGTATCGAATTTTAGTTTATTCCAAAGGTTCTAATGTGTAAGTTCGAGTGTAACTTCCGTCAGGGATGACATCATAGTGAACTTGCAAAGAGCACTACATAAAGTACAGCGCTACAGAATTAGTGGCGCTATATAAATAACTGATAATGATGATGAAAAAGACCTGTTAATTACTCACCCAGGTGGATCAAGCAACAGAGGAGAATTCATGCTTCTGCTGGGATATAATTCAAATATCTAAACCTAGTGTGTGTGTGTTACAGTCCTCCTGTTGCTGGCTCCTAAAGACCCCTTGTAAACTGTATAGTAAGTATACAAGTCTAAGCAACAGTTAACAGTGAAAACATTTACACCTAAAGTGTGTGTTATGATATGCAGCTGACAGTTGAATGAATGTGATTACTCAAGTTTTAGAAGTGGGAATTAAGATATAAGGGTATAGTGATATATGAGCATAAAAAATTACAGTGACAACAGATCGTCAAGAAATAAAGAAAAGTGAAAAAAAAGAGAATAACATACAATAAAGCAAAATACATCACATTCTTGATAAATAAATTCACAACATTCATAAGACATAGTATAGGATACAGATATTTGTAATGAATAGAAAATTAAAACTACAGAAAAGATGTTGAGATATTAATCACATAATTCCATGAAATGCTTAGAAAATACTAGAGATGCTCAGGCTCGGTTCCCCAAGAACCGAACACACCCCAACTTAGTTCGGCTCGGTACTTTCGCGCGCTTTCGGAATTGAAAACGAAGCAAAACGTCTTCCTTACATCGTCGGATCTCACGAGTTTTGGATTCTATAAGTACTGCCCTCCACGGCGATCTAGTGCCATTTCACAGAGGGACACAGAAGGGGTAGCACAGTCTGTAGAGCAGTTGGGCAGCGTCATAGGTAGAATACAAAGAGGAGGGGGTAGCAGTGTTTTTCAAAGTCTACAGTGTCATTCAGGAGAGCTCCATTGCTCTATTGCTAATTGTCATTAATGAAATAAAATTAATAATAGGTCTGGCAGGCTTGGTCTTCTAAATCACATTGTACTGTGTTATATAGGTAACGCACAAAGAGAAGAGCTCCATTGCTCCATTGCTAATTGTCATTGCTAAAATGCAAATACTAGGGCTGGCAGGCTTGGTCTTCTGAATTTTCAGTCAATGTGTTCGGTGTTATGAAAATGGATTCACAGCAGTACACAGAAGAGCAGGAGCACCAAGCAGCTGCTGGCACCAGTCATGAGGATAGTAATCCCTCTACGTCATCTGGTAAAGCCTATGTTAAAGTGCAGAGTGTTTTTAAGTCAGGGAAACCAAAATGAAAAAAACACCTTTTACCTTGGTCAAGAAAAAAAAACCTGTAATCCAGGCAAGGTTATCTGCAGAAAAAAACAAATTGCCAACATGCCATTCTATGAGTGTAAGGTCAGTCGTGACCAAGCAAGACCTTGTCATTCGGACTCCAAAAGTGGTGTCCAAATACTTTTACGTGTGAAAGCCGAGCTGGAAGAAAACAGTAAGGCATTAAAGGAAAATGTATGTTCAGATTTAGAAATGACACAAATCCCAGGGAAGAGTCTCTCCATGAGTGCTAACTTAGCTTTATTACACTTGTTAATAAGCCACATCATCAATATTATTAGTATATATATTATAATAAGAATTAGTAACAGTCCTTGAAGTACAACATGTATAAAACCTGATAACCATCCTCTTATACCCTTGAACCAATCGGCCAGGTACAGCCATGACAACTATCCTTCTAGATAAGCATCTCCAGTGTGCTCCTTTAAAAATTGATATTTCATGTCTTAATTTTTTTGTAAGTGTTCATCAAACATTTTCTCTTAATCATTTGCGTCACTAGTTAAAAACGTGCAACCTTGGGCTTCAATTTAAATATTTAAGGTCAGGCAGTACCCTCCAGACTAAGCTGTTAGGTAGTCCAATATTAACCTATTGTCTTGTGTAAATGTAAAGTGTTGGGCCACAATAATCACAAATACATTTCTGTATTGGGTGTAAACCCCTAAAGTCATGGGTTGCTCTTTTCTTATTTGGTTGGGTTAACCTTTCATATTATAATTTTTCTCATTATGTATAATGCTCTCTACATTACTATTGGCATGAGTGGTTCTTCCAGACCTAGCTTTCCTTTCTAGACTAGTACACATCTACAGCCTATAGCAAAGGAACATAACATGCAATCAACATTCCTTCTGCTAATATCAATGAACACCACTCTCTTCCCTTGGACCTTTAAAAAACTTGTATAATACATTTTACTCAGACTCCCCTTGTCTGAAGATCTTGCAGTGGGATGCGTGTATTCAGGTGTCATTTCTCTGTACTTCCACTACCATGGGACTCGTCAATAAGACCTGGAAAGGACTCTCATATCTGGGTTCAAGACTCTTCCTGACGTGCTTTTTCACGACCACCCAGTCCCCTGGTTGCAGTTTATGGGTTCCAGCATCAAAATTAGGGCCTGGAATGGCAGAAATCACTTGACCATGTATTTCAGTTTGTTGCTTCTATAATAAAGCAACATAGTTCAACAAATCACCATGTACATGCTGTAGTTGCTATGGAAAGAAGCCTTTCCATAGCAACTACAGCACACAGAACAGCCTGTTCTGTGTGTTGTGCCAAACAGTATCTCATTTGGTGCTAAACCTGTGTCTTTCCTAGCAGTGTTTCTTACTGAGATCCATGGCAGGCCTGTTTCAGCCATTATTTTCTGAATTTTCAATTTCAGAGTACCATTAAGGTGCCCCACACATCCTGAACTTTGGGGTCTGTGAGGAGTGTGAAGGGCAGATATGATTCCCATGTCTTATAACAGTTCCTGGAATCCTTGCCCCGTAAAGTGTGTCCCTCTGTCCCTTTCAATGACCTCACTTGCAATTTTCTTGGCTACTGTTTTAGCATTTGCTTTCCTATACAGCCATGCCTCCAGCCAGTGACTAAAGAAGTCGACACAGACTAGCACATTACCAAAGCCCGAGCATTTGGGAAGTTGTATAAAGTCTATCTGTATCCTCTTATAGGGATACTGTGTCTGGGGTGTGCTTTTCCATGGGACAGACTTACCCGGGTCATTCTGTGCACAGATTAGGCATCCTGCCACTAACACCTGTGCTGCTTGGACAAACCCTGGTGTTATCCATAACCTGTTATTGAATACCACCATAGCATCTTTCCCCAGATGCACTTTACCGTGTGCTATATTGGCCATAATGGGATAAAGTGCTTTTGGCAGACACAAACGCTGACCTTTACACCACTCTCCTTGCACTTCTAGTGCTCCATGTTTTGCCCAAGTCTTTTCCTCATTCTCTGTTGCTTGTCTCTGCATAAGTTGGAGTATGGTACGGTCAAATTTGGGGTCAGGGGGTCACCATGTAAATAGACTCTGCTTGGGGTACTGGGGCTATGGTGGCTTCTCGTGCGGCCTGGTCTACCACTCTATTTCCCTTAGCTTCGGGGGTAGTGTCTCTGTGTGTGTTTTCATCTTCATTACTGAGTTTGGAGGGCAGCTGGAATGCGGTGAACAGTACCCTGATATGTTCAGCATGTTGACTGGTTTGCTTGATGAACCTATAAGTCCCTACTTTTCCATATAGAGCCATAAACATGCGCAATTCCAAACGCATAACTTGAATCAATGTAAATGTTTACTCTTTGTCAATTTGCATATATGCATGCAAGTGTCAGGGCCTTTAATTCAGCTTCTTGAGCTGACGTGTGACTCGGTAGAGTCTGTTGAATCACTCTTTCTGTGTGTGTGGTTACAGCACACCCTGTATAAGAAACACCATCTGGTAGCGTGAGATGTCTGCATTTGGTAGCGGTGTATCTTTAATGTCAGATAAAACCAAAGATCCTTGTCTCATTAGTTCTACACAATCATATTCAGAAAAATTTTGTGTTTGCATTTTTTTTCTTCCTGTTCAAGATGGGATGGGAATCCCCCAAATCCCTAGAGGAACCCCAATATATTCAGGTACTTCTCCCATCTTTTGAAACTTGCTGCAATAAGGAAGCAGGATTCAACATTGTGCACCACTTAAGTGTAATGTAACAGGGAATAAACAGTGCTACTTAGTCTGGCTGCTGAGAAGTGTTTTGTTTGTGCTTGATTTAAAATTTCTGTTACCGAATGTGGCACCATTAGGGCTACTGGGTGCCCTAGCACAATATCTGTACTTTTTCCAAACACTATGGCCGCTGCAGCCGCTGCTCATCTGACTGGGTCTAATTGTGCAGAGTAGTATGCAAGTGACCTTAGCTTGCGACCATGTATCTGTGTCAGTACTCCTTGTGCATGTGCACTTACTTTATAACAAAATAATGTGAAAGGCTTGTCATAATCTAGCAAAGTCAGTGCTGGCGCTGAAGTTACTCCAGCTGATAATTGGTTAAACATTTGGCTCTGCTCAGAGGAGAGTATAAATGGCTTGCTATCATCCAGAAGTGCTATTGCAGGAGCACAGATAATAGCTCTTAAAGTCTTAAGGCTTTTTTCATTTATGTACAAACACTGAATTCCCATGCATTACCATACCCATGATACAAAGAGGTATTTACAGTATATGATGATTATAGCACAGTAAATAAGGGCAGTGAATGTCTTTACAACACTGATTGACTCAAAACTATTATGATGATAAAAAATAAAAACCTTTTGTTATCTACCATAATTTGACATTACATTGCATTACTTTCTTTCAAACCATCTAATATAAAATTTGGTTAAAAAAACAAAAACAAACCCAAACACTATTTCATATTCAACTATGTTAGTCCATTTCTCCTTTTCTCTTTAAAAACATACCTTCTGACCTTCTACGACATACAGAAAAACCACCTAGTTCATGCATTTGCTATGCGAATAGCCCATAACCTCTAATATCTCTTTCCAAAACAAGGTAATCATTACTCAGCAGAATCTACGTTCTTTAAATCCTTCATTAGTTTATACTTATGTTTGTTGTGGCTGTAGACCAAAACATATTGCAAACTTCTATTCATTGGAAGTTGGATCAATGCAATCTGGATTGCCTAAAGATCTTTGTAGCTGGAGACTTGTGAAGAAAAAAACTTTTGCATAGAGATTAACAATTATTCACTAGGAATTACAGTAACTGTCATGCTTGTCAGTATCAGTACACCGTGATCAGGTACCCAGTAAACATTTTTGTGCAGTGAACACCTGCTAAAAGCTTAACTGTGACGCTATGCGTTTCATGCCATGATTTCCTCAAAGGGGCAGTCCCTAATCTTACAATTAGGGAATGTCAAAGTGACGAGACCTGGGCGTTCAAAGCCACTCCTTTCCCATCATCACCTAGTACAGCCCCCTTGAATGACACTAATATGTTTTCCGGGTTTACAAACATTCAATCTGTAATCTTGGTCCCAGGCATTCAGCCATTTGAAAGCAACACTGCTCCTCTCATAAATCAGAGTACTGTCGTTAGACACCTCACATTGTGTCTGTAAATCAGTCAATATTTTGTCAACAAAATCTTCCGTGACCAAATAATTAAACATATTTCTAGATTCTGTGATTTCCATGTTGAAAGTACAAATATATTCACAATTCTAACTCACAGATGGCATTTTATCTCGTAACATTTCTTTATGGGCATAACAAACCCTCCTGATTTCTGAGAACATTCATCAGCGCCATTTTTACACAGATTAAAACAGCTTTTAATATCTGCATGTAAAAGCTCACTCCCACAATTCTCAACTTCATTAAAGAGAAAGCTATTTTTCTCAACTTCAGAAACAAAATTATTTTGTTCAAATACAGAAACAGCTTGTTGGATCCCAGCCAGCTTTGTTCTGACACTAGTAATAATAGTTATAATGTACATTATTTACAGTCTTGTCCGTCCACTGAATCGTGCATTGACGGACCAAAGATTTTAAAACTTCTTTTGCATCTCTTCACATTATTTACAAATGTACAACTTTTTCAACCTTGAAACATTTCTCTTGTAAAACGGTCAAGACAGACAAAAACGGATCTCCCTCACACGCAGTAAGACGGAGATAAAACTCACATACAGAGAAAGAAAAATTAACTGTTATCTTCCAGCCTACTGCTGTGGAACTACAAGTCCCAGCATTAGACTAAATACAAATTGTTTCTTGAAATATTGAAGTATTCTTGAAGAACCTTTTTATCAATGTTACATACATTGCCAGATAACAAAATACAGTCCTTCTTATCTCAACACACTGAAATCTTTTACACAGAATAAGGGAGG
This sequence comes from Mixophyes fleayi, assembly GCF_038048845.1. Taxonomy (NCBI): domain Eukaryota; kingdom Metazoa; phylum Chordata; class Amphibia; order Anura; family Limnodynastidae; genus Mixophyes; species Mixophyes fleayi. The sequence continues at coordinate 447,293,463 of NC_134402.1, read as the reverse complement.
AGCACATTTTACTCTTTCAGCTGCGCACCATCAAACATACATTTTTAGTACACAACCTACTTGATTCATTATTTTAGTCATTATATCATTTAGCTTGTGATACATTTAGTCTATCCACATATTTTGCGACTTTCCAGATCTCTTAACTTTCCTTTGCCACCACAAACTATCTCTTGGGGTTTGGTCTCAATACCCCTTTGTTCTTGTCACATTACCACTTGCAACACCCTTGTTTCTCCATTAACACATATCAATTCCTTCTTTGGCTATCCCCGCTTTCTTGACAAATTACTTGCAGACCTTCTACTCCCCACACATCCTAGAAATCTGTGCATCATTTCTATGGGGGAGGCGGGTTGCTGTCATCTATCTGCCTACTGTCCATATTCCCCTATATTGATAGTACTTTTGAATCCCAATAGTGGACGTCCCATTCAGTGGACACATTGGTGTGCATGTCCGATTCTTTGGACTCCCTACACTAGATGTCCGGTTCTTTGGACTCTAGACGCTGGATGTCCTGTTCTTTGGACTCCAGACACTGGATGCCCCTGTGCAGAATAGTCTGACAGTATCGGGGAGGAAGAACTGAAAACTTTTTCTAAACTTCTTGACAAAGTTCTGAGGATGGTGTTGGTGTATCACACATGCACTCAAAATTCACTCATCTTTCAGAAATCTAATTATCAATACAATTACAATAAAAAAAATTGTTAGTAACTGTATAATTCTGAGACTTACAGTTCTGTGTGCCTGATACCTTAGACGGATATGAGGAAGCTCTAAACAGAGGAGCCTGACGAGTAGAAAACTCTACTCACCCGGGTTATAGTCAGAGTCCTGTGTCCAGGGCGACCTCCAGTTCTGTCCGTCTTTGGCTCAGGTCAGCAATCTCGGTGGGACCTCCAATTCTGTTGAATCTAAATGAGATTGTTCACCTGTAAGTGTCAGTTATGAGCTCATCAGTTGGAGAGAATTAAATACACTGCATGGTTTGAGTGTACAATAAACTCTCTTTATTAGTTACATATTTATATAACAAAAATCACGTATTACGGAAAACTATGCCCCAAAAGGTTTTAACCACTCATGCTCTCTTTACACAGATGTTACTATATTCTCTCATTATCACACAGGAATACTCCAAGGGGGGGGGGGGGGGGGTTGGCTTATCTCCTGTCTGCTATGTCCAAGGATATGAGCACAGTTTTGCAAATAATGAATTCCTCATACAAAACAGGTGCATCTAATCTGTCTTTAAGCTATAGCAGTACAAAATGCCTATAAGGCAACAAGATGGCATCAGCTTAGCAAAATCACATTTATCACTACCCACTGTACACTTAACCACATATATGTGGACAAGCAGAACTGGGCAAGCTATAGATTATATGACTGTGACAGCCCACTGGGTTGGTGATTCGCCTTCACCAGCAGGAACAGCAGCAGCATGTACCCAAGTACGTCACATTTGTCAGAGGCAGACTACTCTGTGTATCACTGGCTCCACTAAGAGGCATACAGCTGACAATTTGTTACCAAAACTAGGATGTCATTGCAACATGGCTTATCCCGCTTGGACTCTCCTCAGGATATGTCATTTCTGATAATGCCACCAATATTATGAGAGCATTACAGCATGGTGAAATCCATCACATTCCCTGTTTTGCTCACACAATAAACTTGGTGGTGCAGAGCTTTTTAACCAATGACAGGGATGTGCAGGAGATGCTGTCTGTGGCCCGAAAATATCTGGACATTTCCGGCATTCGGCAACAGCATGTAGGAGATTGCAGCAGCTACAAGAGAAATTTAAATTGCCCTGCCACCAACTGAAGCAAGAGGTGGTGACAAGGTAGAATTCCACAAGCCATGACATTGAGAAAGGAGGGGGATGTATTATAGTCAAGCCATGTGGATAATATTTTCTGTGTTGTGCAAGGTGCTGAAACCATTAAAAGTAGTCAACTGGAGAGTGAGTTCAGACACTGCTAGCTTGAGTCAAGTGATTCCCTTAATTATACTTTTGGAAAAGCAGCTTGAGAAACTGAAGGAGGAGATTAACAAAGCAATTACACTAAGTATGTCGGACTTGTAGATCAAGTACTTTATTCGCTTCGCCAGGATCCAAGAGTTATCAAAATCTTGAAATCGGATCACTACATTTTGGCGACTGTGCTTGATCCTCGGTTTAAGAGCTATGTCTTCTCTTTGTTTCCAACTGACTCAGATCTGAAGAGATGCAAGGAGCTCCTGGTGAGCAAGATGACAGCTGAAGTGTTACGTGCCAGGATGGTGTCTCCTCCTTCAGTTTCTCACTCAACCGCTGCTAGGAAAAAAGGAAAAAACTTAGCTTTCCCAAGAGACCCAGGGATGATGCAGATGACTCAGCACCAAATTTTGACATTTGGTCTAGTTTAAAAGAATTGACCACAAAATGTGACACCTCTGCCGTAACTCCACCTGATCCTATTATCAGCATCCAAAGAATGGTGAAGGATTATTTTCATGACAGCATACAAATAGCCACATCAGACAGTCCCTTTACATACTGAGAGGATAAAAAGGGAATTTGAAAACCCATGTACCAACTCACTTTGCACTGCCTAAGCTGCCCACCCTCCAGTGTGTACTCGGAAAGAGTTTTCAGCACAGCCGGGAACCTTGTCAGCGATCGGCGTAGGAGGCTACTTCCTGAAAATGTGGAAAAGATGATGTTCATAAAAATGAACTTCAAGTTCCACGAGGAAGGCCTTTCCCGCCAATTACATCAAAATATTGAGACATCTGTAATGGTAGATTCCAGTGGTGATGAATTAATAATGTGTGAGGATGATGTACACACTGATGAGGGTGAGGATGAGGCTGAGGATGATGACAACAACATCTTGCCACAGTAGAGTTCATTAACAGCACTGTTACCTTAGGTGCCTTAAGTCCATTGTTACCTTGTTTTGTGGGGCCCAAACAAACCAAGCACTTCAGCCACAAGGAGTGGCACTTTTGTGGCTGAAGTGCCTGGTTTGTTAAAGTGTGTATGTCCTTTTTAAGATCCAACATTTGTCCAAGGACAACTCCATCTTGCTCGACTTTTCTTTTCTGCCACCGCTGTGTGCCAATGTGTCCTAGATGTGCTAGGAACTACCGTGTGTTTGAGTCATTGCTCTGTCGCTTACCATCCAGCCAGGTCGCTGCAGTATTTGTCCGAAAGTGTATGAAAATAATATTGTGACTTGTGAGGTGGTAAAAATTGACTTCAAATGACTTGAAACTAGTATTATTGAGGTTAATAATGTAGGAGCAAAATTATGTGATTTTAGCATATTTTAGCAATTTTTCAAAAAAATACAGATCCAAAACCAAAGCCAAAACCAAAACACAGGAGGGCGGTTTTGCCAAAACCAAAACACAAAGCTAATCTATTTCCAAAACCAAAACCAGTTCACGGGGGTCAGTGAGCATCTCTAACTATCATCACTTTCAATGAGCATGTCATGCTGGGGTTTGTGGTTCACAAAGGTCCAACACGACAAGACCATGCATGCCTTTCTAACATGCACCAGCCCATCCGTTAATGTCCCTGAATATTAATTTAAAAATTGACTACTAGGTCCTTCAAAGTCGTTACTGCCCCAAGGAAGCTGGGACATCTGATAACCGTTCTAATACATGCTTTATATTAACATTTGTAAACTTTGTCCCCATGTGACCCAAAAGATTGCAACATCTATGGAAGGAATTAGCCATAAACCAGTTTCGGTTCCAGGGGTCGGTATAATTGCATCTTAGGAGGCTGCACCATCTCATCACCTAAAAAGCTTCCTTTTGGCACCATAGTCAAGTTACAATGTTTTTTATTTAAAAAGGAGCAACATTTTTTTTCCTGTTTGCTATTTTCCAGACATTATTGAAGATATTAAATATAGGCCTTATTTTGTTCTTTAATTTATAATGTATACAGCGTTATCAAGTATGTGTACTTTATTTGATGTACAGTGTATATTTAAGTCTGTTTTAAGGTGTATATGTAAAATAATTTGTCTGTGTTGGGTTTGTTTCTTTACTTGAGTAAGTCGTTTTTGCATTATTTTGAGACACTTGTAATTATTAACTATGTTGGGGTCAGGGGCAGGAGGGCTGGGGAGACAGGGGGCATCTTCCACGTGGGCTGGTTCCATAGTGGGCTACCTAGGGCTGGGTCACATGGCCACCTTCATATAATCCCTTTAAAATGTTCCTAATAGGCTGCTGAGCCGAGTCTTGAACCCCGGGCTAAAATTTGCCTTGTTGGGGCCTCCTCTGGTTGGGGTCAGGGTAGAACATGTATTACCTTGCAACACCATGGGCATACTAGCTGTGGTCAGGGGTTAGCTATTAAGGGCACTGTGGCCAGAGGCAGGATGGACACACCAACCCATCCCAGGTCCAATCCTTACTGAATGCCTTGGGACGGCATCCAGCAACTAGGTAGCATCGGTCATGGCCTATGGAACCGCATCTTTCACTATTACAGCATTGATCCTGTGGGAGTACCCACTTCCCTCTGATAATTTAGAGTCCAAGTTCTATACCTAAAATGATCCTTTAAGGATAGTCTGCTGCTCATGGGTCAGTATTGTGCATTTACCGCCAGGCTATGATTTGGCAGAAAGCTCGTAAACTCTTTACTGTGGCAAAAGATGATACTGATCATATCGCTAGTATTTACTGCTGTCACACATACCATCATTATGGCAAATGGGGATATTTATCTCTATAAGGTTGCTTTCCCCATATAGTGCTATTAATTGGTTGTCCTGAAGAATTGCCGAACAATGCAGGCAATTATGTTGTCATAATTGTGGGAGAGACATTGATGTAAATCCTAGGTCAATAACAGAGCAAGGGATGTAATTTGTGTTCAATGTGTTGCTTTCTATTACTGCATTGGCATACTTGACTAGGATTTTGTGTAGGATCTAAGTTGTTTAGTTGAAAAACTGTGAGGCTACAAAGATAATTGCAGAAAATATTATATGAAGAATGAAGCAGGTTTTCAGCCCCATAGCATAAAATATTTGCATAAGTAAATTTATATTTTTACACTATTTAATATTAAATGTATTTGCTTGTCTGTGTGCAAAACGTGATCAGCACAAGTCATCAAATTGTGATCACAGTTGTTTATTTTGATCTGTACAAGTATTTTTCTCATGAATAGTTTTGCAGATATGACAAAGCTTTTACTGCAATACCAAAGAAACATGAAAAAATAATATAAAGGAACATGTAACATTCCAACACTGCACAAGGAAGTCTCTTTATCCACCAACTCAGGAAGTAAAGCTTTAAGGGAAAAATCTAGACTAGATGAAAACTCATATTTGACATTCTCACTGGCAAACTTTAGATACTTTTTTTATTCATATTCTCCAATTGAAAAAATAAGTATTATATTAAAACTGTTTTCAATCTATCTACTTGTGAGCTGATGATGTCAGCTGACGTGATTCACTTTTGAATAGTTTGAATAAATAGTAGTCTGAGCTCTCCCCTCCTTTTCTTGTGCGCTACAGTAGAACTTGGCTGTTATAATACTGTAATGTTACTATAATGACGTCACTTTGAAGTGCCACACTATCATTTATGTTGTTAAGGTGGTAATTTAAGGAGGCGTCGGCTGTACAATGCTCTTAAGAAAGCCTCGTATATTCTACAGGCAGCGCCTCCTTAAATTACTACCTTAACAGCACGAACTCTCTACCTGTCTGGGTTCTCACTTTTACTCAGACCTCCATCAGTTCTCCAGTTGTCCTGCTGTAGACGACTCCCTCAGGATGTCTGTCTCCCTGAGTCCCCCTCAGAATTCTAACTGCCATTTGCAACTGCTCCTTCACAAGCTCCTTATCCCCCTTGCATGCTGGGAGATGTAGTTCTCTGCTTGCAGAGGAGGTATACAAGGCTCATGTGCAGCCTGCTTGGGTCGCCGGAGCCACACTTATAAGGGCTCTTTGTGAGCAGTAAACATCATAGCTTCAAGATTCTGCCTGACACCTATTGCTTGAAGTATCCTATGACCAACAGATAAGAGCTTACACTCTAATCCATTCCCAGGCCGTCCTAAAACCCAGCATCTGTGTCAACGCACTGTCCACTACTGAGCCATAGTAAGCAGTCAAGAGGTACCAGCCAGCCCACAGCAAAGAGGCACTGCAGCAGCTATACCAGATACTCAGAAGTCAGCTTGTGAAGGAGCCTGGTGGTGGCAGCATTATCCTCCAACAACTATTGTGTAGTTGGCACTCACAGCCAGTGAGTGTCTTGTGGCAGGTAACCCAGTAGGAGTGGTCAGTAGCAGTCAGTTACTAACGATAAGAAGGAAACCCAGATAAACTGTGTAATGTCACTGTCCAAAGACCAATTGCACACACTTATTCATTGAGTTCATGGCCAGTTTTAAGGCAAGAATGAGATGGCATCTGCCATAGACTTCCAGCTGCCAGCTTGGATTTATCCCAGTAATCATCTTGCTCCGTCCTTTGCAGGATCATGAATCTAACTATAAATATTTACAGTGGAAGTTGTGAAAATGTCATCCTCTTGTCAGCTTATCTCTTTTTCTCTTACAATACTGCCTGGTTCAACTTTATCTATAACTTAAATTAGTGCGAGTGAACCTCTTTATTATGGTACATTTGACGCTTTCGTGTTTGAAAGTGTGGTGCCCCAAAATCTGAGTACCCTGGGGTGTATCTATATGTTTTTAATTTGTTAATTTAATTTGTTAATTGTTAAAAGTGTTTATAAAGATTTAAAAAAAAAAAAATGTTTCTTGAGGGAGAAGTGACAGTTGGGAGTGGTTGGTGGTTGCCGGGAGTAACAGGAAGGAGGAGTGTGTGGCATAGCAACAAGTCCACTGACTTTGGTAATAACTGTGAACTCCCAGAAGGCAGTGGGAAGAGGAAAGTTCTAGACTTCTGAGGGAGGGAGAGAGATCCCTGTGTCTGCATAGCCTGAGAGAGAAAAATAGGGACAGAATGAAAATCGGACAAAGTGATCTATAAGCAGATTAAAAGTGAAGTAAGTGTAAGAAGAGAAGAAGATAAGAAGTCAGCCAAAGAGAGGTGTGAGTAAAAAGGAAAGTACTGAAAATAAATAAGCAGTATAGAGATCTGTGACATCACACTAAACAGACTGAGCTATGTACTGAGAACAGTGTGAGAGGAGAGAAAATAAAGAGACCGTGTAATACAAAAGATCATCAGTTTATTTGGCGTGAAAAAGTAATTTATGGGCCCCAACCACGTGCAGCACTTCTACTAAATTCCTGTGCACAGTTCAACCCAGGACTGAGTGTAAATATGGTAACGTTACCAGGATAATATTGGTGCACCAAATGTTTTAGTTGAATATTAATGTTATGTGATTTACCTGAAAATTGATTTATTGTTATTATATGTTAAATGCTATTGTGCTCTATGTTGATCAAATTAATATTTTGTCATTACCATTGAGTTGAAGGGGTCAGTGGCACGGTTGCTTACCAAAATTATCTTTACCGCATTATTAATAAACCCAAGTTATTTGTCCAATCCTTGTCCCTTTCATTGAAGAATTTATCTCCTGACCACCGGATATCCGACCAAAAAAGAACCTGACTCGTGTCTGGAGGACAAGGTAGGGGAAGGAACTCCCATCAAGTACTCGGCCACCACATAATTTTGGCGTCAAACCGAACAGGATCCGAGTTCATCAGGAGAGTAATACCTTCAGTGAAAAATGGATCAGAAACAAGGCGGGGGAACAGCGCAACCGGCAGGGCCACAAAACCCAGAACAGGCCGCCCCAGCAGCAACACCTAATATGCCCATAACCTTACCGTACTATTTCGGGGCCCAATGGCTCCCGAAGTACAGCGGAGACGACGACAAGCTACAGAAGACTTCATTCACAGAATTCGAGAACAAACTGGAATCCATGTTCCGGCTATACCCGTTGAATGAACAGCAGAAAGTGGAGATCGTAATAGGGCAACTCACAGGGTCGGCGCTCAGAGAAGTAATCTCATGGCCGAGGGACGACAAGAAAGAAGCGGCACAAGTTTTAAAAAAAATTTCCACAACGTTTGAGACAAGAACTCTTCCGGAGCTGAAGATGAAACTATATGCTCGCAAGCAACAACCAAACGAGACACTGCGGGACTATGCCCTGAGCCTACAAGAGATGCTAAGAGCCATTCAGGCAGTGGACAAAGAGGAAGTACGAAACGCGGACGAAGCCCTGACCGTACAGTTCGTAGAAGGAGTCGCCCAAGAAAGCGTTAAGATTCAGCTACGACTGATGAAGGCACAGATGCCAGGCAAAACCTTCCGAGAGTTTAAAGAGACCGCCATCGCCATTGTCGGTAACCAACGGAGAAGGGAGGAAGAATACCCAGAATTGGTGGGCTTCAGAGAAAGCGCAAGCTCGAGAAGAGCCATGGCAAGCAGCACAGAAAAATTAACACGGGCCCAAGAATCGGTAATACAGAGCGGTCAGTAGCCCACCGACCCTTTCGAGCTACTATTGGCAGTATCAGGAGTAGAGATCTTTCTCACTGAAACTGTTGTATATAATGTATATAATGTATATTAAAACTGTTGTCATTGAAAATGTTTGCTATTATAAATGTTGTAGATGCGTGATTTGAGTTGATATAGAACAACCACCTTTATGTCTTAATGCGTGAGGACACGCACCTGAAAAAGCGGGGGTGAATGTGGTGCCCCAAAATCTGAGTACCCTGGGGTGTATCTATATGTTTTTAATTTGTTAATTTAATTTGTTAATTGTTAAAAGTGTTTATAAAGATTTAAAAAAAAAAAAAATGTTTCTTGAAGGAGAAGTGACAGTTGGGAGTGGTTGGTGGTTGCCGGGAGTGACAGGAAGGAGGAGTGTGTGGCATAGCAACAAGTCCACTAACATTGGTAATAACTGTGAACTCCCAGAAGGCAGTGGGAAGAGGAAAGTTCTAGACTTCTGAGGGAGAGAGATCCCTGTGTCTGCATAGACTGAGAGAGAAAAATAGGGACAGAATGTAAATCAGACAAAGTGATCTATAAGCAGATTAAAAGTGAAGTAAGTGTAAGAAGAGAAGAAAATAAGAAGTGAGCCAAAGAGAGGTGTGAGTAAAAAGGAAAGTACTGAAAACAAATAAGCAGTATAGAGATCTGTGACATCACACTAAACAGACTGAGCTATGTTCTGAGAACAGTGTGAGAGGAGAGAGAATAGAGAGGTCTGTGAATACACACACAAGAGACTGTGCAATACAAAAGATCATCAGTTTATTTGGCGTGAAAAAGTAATTTATGGGCCCCAACCACGTGCAGCACTTCTACTAAATTCCTGTGCACAGTTCAACCCAGGACTGAGTGTAAAATATGGTAACGTTACCAAGATAATATTGGTGCACCAAATGTTTTAGTTGAATATTAATGTTAACTGATTTACCTGAAAATTGATTTATTGTTATTATATGTTAAATGCTATTGTGCTCTATGTTGATCAAATTAATATTTTGTCATTACCATTGAGTTGAAGGGGTCAGTGGCGCAGTTGCTTACCAAAATTATCTTTACCGCATTATTATTAAACCCAAGTTATTTGTCCAATCCTTGTCCCTTTCATTGAAGAATTTATCTCCTGACCACCGGATATCCGACCAAAAAAGAACCTGACTCGTGTCTGGAGGACAAGGTAGGGGAAGGAAATCCCATCAGTACTCGACCACCACTAAAGAATTTCAAATCTATGTCTCTATCAATGCATAAAGTGCCCCTGTATGGTATAAAAGAATTCACATTGAAAGAATAGCCATACTGTTGGGATTCCTAGCGAATTCAGGAAGCGGCAACAGAAGTATAAAAACCAAATGTCTTTATTCAGGCAAAATATATGAACAAAGATTCAGTTTGTGGAATATGCAGATTTCAGGTAGCAGGATAAACAGGTATACTCCAATACACAATTAAGAACAGTTGTGATGAATGGCAGGAAAAGTCCACAGAAATAACAGGTTCCAAGCAATGACAAATACAGTTTGGATGCAGGAACGAGGATATTGCGTTACCCAATTGCCAGGAGGCACAAGGCAGTCCAGGAAAGCAAACAGAGTAGTCTAGTGACCAGGCAGAGGTCAGGGCAACAGGAGTTCAAGCAGAATCCAGTATCCAGGCAGAGTTCAGGGTCACAAGCGAACAAGCATAATCCAGAAATCAGGCAGAGGTCACAACGATAGATCAAACAGCAGAAGAATAAAACTGGATAGGAGAGAAACAAGCAGCAGCCAGGGATAAACAATGAACTGCACAGAGCACAGATTGAGGCAGGTATTCGAAGTTGTGAGACAGGTGCAGTTCTAATCAGGTAAGGAGATTAACTCCTACACGCATGGTGTAAAGTTCAGGGGCAGAACAGCAGCACCTGGATTTGAGGTACTGCTGCCACATACAAAGTATAGGCAAAGTCGTAACACATACATGCACTTTCTACATTCCTTACACCTCATCTAGATAACTATCCAGTAAGACAAAATTCTGTTTTTCGCATGTGGGTGTATAACTAGACGCCTATCCTGCACTCAGCACAGTCCTGGTCAACCCATCAACTCCCATCAGTGGCTAAAAAATGTCATACTCTGCATGAGTGTGACTGGTAGAGTCTGGGAAGTGAGGTATTTTTTTACCCAGCACATTGTCCTATATGTTCTAAGGAAGGGGTTAATTATGGTAAAGATCACTTGATGGTGGCTATCTTAAAAGAAGGGTGTGTCTGTGGAGCTAGTCAATGAGGATTTGTGAACGGACTAGTGATTTTGTTTTGTGACCAATGTTGGTAGGACACCCTGGATAGTTAGGATAAATGCTGTTGGTTAGAGCAGGATTTGTTTTATTGTTTGACTGCACACAGCCCAGAAAGCACTGTGGACTTTGTTTGATCCAGGCTGGTTTTAAAACTTCATCTGTGAACTACCTGACTGCTAATTTAGCTGAACCTTGCTGAGCCTACCTGATAAAGGAGCTAAAGCCCCACAACACGTAGATACCACCATCTTAGCCCACTAATAAATGCACTTTTTCCATTAAAAAAAAAAGAGATTACATTTGCACATATGCAAATGTAAAAATAGCACAAGTAACAACCTTCTGTGTCCCATACGTATGATGCCACAGTCAGCCCAAGGAGTTAAACTCCCAACATTTTCCTGCAGAGCAGTGTTAGCAACTTCCAACTTGTACACAAAACACAACAAACATCCAGGAACCAAGGTGCATTCACCGACACAGGTCACGCCTGGATATTAATCATGCATACAGCCCCCACACGTGGACAGTGGGATTTGGAATTTTTTTTAAACAAAAGAGCTATATTAGAAAGCAAAATAAACTATGATTTACTTTGTGGGAACGTATTAAAGTCAGATATGAAGCAGTAGATTGAGGGAACATGTTCAACATTTACAACATGTCCAGATGCTGTCACTTAATAACATCATCAGATCTCTTATTTGCAATCTTTAGATCTTCTTTAATAATCCCATAAGTCTCTGTTATGTCAACAAGACAGAAAAAGAGGACAAGTTGTACAGTTGCAGCAATTTGTCATCAGAGATTGAGAACCTCTGCAAGGAAACAAAGATGAAATATTGCTCAGGCTCATGCAGGCCTTTTATCCTACACTAGTTATTTATACAGTGGAAATAAATGTTTATGCACAACTGGGACATTTTGAAGCATTCATAAGAAATGCAGAGCTGAAGGGAAGACGTTGAACTAATTTAAATGTATCATTGTATACTGTTCTGCCGCTGGACGGAAGTGCGCAGAAAAATCTCTCTCAGTTAAGACTGGCAAATAACTTGCACTTGACCCTTCTGGCTGGATCGGTGGATCAGGGCGTGAACGTGCAAGTTCGCTACAGTTGGGGCATGCTAAGTGTAGCACCCCCCTGGAGATGCATCCTTGTTAGATGGCGAATCATTTATGGGTCCCTAAAGGCTAAAAAAAGAAAAAGTAAATAACAGTCTGCCCCCCCCCCCCTCCCCCTCCCTCCAAAATAACTAATCAGCACACTTGGTGCTGTAGCCTGGGCTGGTTGCCACTTCAGCAGGGGTATGAGTGTGAGGTCCACCTGCAATAATGTGAACCAGTCTTGGCATTGGTAAACACAGGGCCTGCTGGAACATGTAATTCAACAGTAGTATCCAAAAGGCAAAAACACACAAAAAGACACCATAGTAAATTTACACTAAAATAAATTTAAAAAAAAAAAAAAAACTCCCTTGTTTCCTTTTAATCATACACCTAAATCCACAGGTAATCTTCTTCTCACAGCAATTCATGGGGAAATGAAATACAAAACCCTGCCAGACTATTGCAAGTAGGGGTGTGTACCGGCCACTTTTGGGTTTTGGGTTTTGGGTTCTGATTAGCTTGAGGTTTTGGGTTCTGATTTGTTTTGCCAAAACACCCCACGAAAGGTTTTGGTTCTGATTTAGGGTTTTGGATTTTCACTCCTACACTATTATTAACCTCAATAACATTCATTTCCACTAATTTCCAGTCTATTCTGAACACCTCACACCTCACAATATTGTTTTTAGTCCAAAAGGTTGCGCCGAGGTAGCTGGATGTCTAAGCTAAGCGACACAAGTGGGCGGCACAAACACATGGCCCATCTAGGAGTGGCACTGCAGTAGCAGACAGGATGGCAGTTTGCAAGAGTTTGCTAGAGTTGCAAGATGGAATTGTCCTTGGGCCCTCGCACCCACCCTGATGTTGTTGAAATAGGACATTCGCACTTTAACAAACCAATCAGGTACAGTGAACGTAGTTTAATCTCTGGTACTAATATTTCTAGACTGCAGGAACAGTGAACATAGTTTAATCTTTGGTACTAATATTTCTGGACTGCAGGAACAGTGAACGTAGTTTAATCTCTGGTACTAATATTTCTGGACTGCAGGAACAGTGAACGTAGTTTAATCTCTGGTACTAATATTTCTGGACTGCAAGAACAATGAACGTAGGCAAATATTGCAGTAATAATATTTCTGGACTGCAAGAACAGTGAACGTATTTTAATTTAGCAGTACTAATATTTCTGGACTGCAAGAACAGTGAACGTAGGTAAATATTGCAGTACTAATATTTCTGGACTGCAAGAACAGTGAACTTTTTTTAATTTAGCAGTAATAATATTTCTGGACTGCAAGAACAGTGAACGTATTTTAATTTAGCAGTATTAATATTTCTGGACTGCAAGAACAGTGAACGTAGGTATTGCAGTACTAATATTTCTGGACTGCAAGAATATATTGCACTAGAATTTTTTTATACTTTTTAAATTATTTTTTTATATATTTTTTTAATTATTTTTGTATAATTTTTTATTTATTTTTTTTAAAAAAATTATGATTTTTTTTTAATAATTTTAAAATTACTATGGACTTAGCAGAACAAAGCACAGGACAAAAGCACCACTGGACTCAGCAGGACAAAGCACTGGCCAAAGCACCACTGGACTCAGCAGGACAGAGCACAGGACAAAAGCACCACTGGACTCAGCAGGACAGAGCACAGGACAAAAGCACCACTGGACTCAGCAGGACAGAGCACAGGACAAAAGCATAAAGCACCACTGGACTGATCACAGGAGCACCACTACACTACAACCACCCTCTTCCCTGATCTCAGCCCAAATGAAGATGGCGGCCGCAAGCGGGGAATTTATGACATCCAAGTCTCGCGAGATCCGACGCGAGACTTGGGTGTCAGAGCCTCGTTTTGGTTTGATTTCGCCGCCGGAAATACCCGAACAGTGCTCGGATCCCGTCGGATCCGCACTGTTTGAGTGGGCTCGGATTAGCGAAATCCGAGCCGGCTCATCCCTGATTGCAAGCTGCAACAAGAATTAAGTAAAGGCATCAAGATGTACTCATACAATTAAAGCAACTTGCTTGTGATTGGCTGGAGTGTGAGAAAACCACTCTGATTGGCTGCATTTATATATATTTATATTGACCCCTTCAGGTTATTTGAGAACATTTATTCTTGTCACGGCTCCACTAGGATAAAGTTCCGTTCGTCTTACGTGTTTTTTTATTTTCCACCAGTATGGACTACTTCAGGAAGAAGATTGAGGCATGTAATAAAAAGGTAAACAAGGGGTTTGGTGTTTTTTTTATTCTAAATAAAATGTTTTTACGTATATGTTTTTTTCCTATTAGATACATATAGTGAAACTTCACGTTCCAGAGTGCCCTGGCTTGCTGTGATTTGTACTTCCAGGGTAGTACTAATCTATTAGTACCCCTCATCACCTCCTCCCACGCGTGTGTCCAAGACTTTGCCCGCACTAACCCCCTCCACTGGAACAAGCTCCCTCCCTCCATCAGGACTTCCCCTAACCTGTCCAGTTTCAAACGGGCTTTAAAAACCCACCTTTTTCTTAAAGCCTTCCAGTCTCCCATTTAACTACCTACCTTATCCTCTGCCTCTCCCCCTTCTTTCCCCTGCCTCCGTCACTCTACTCTCCCTCTCTCCCCTGCGTTTCTCTGTCTGTCTACCCCTCCCCTTAGATTGTACGCTCTTCTGAGCAGGGCCATCTCTCCTCCTGTTTCCACCACTTCTAACTCTGCTCTCCAGCTACTTTGCCCTCGTCCTCGAGGGCCCCCCTCCCCCCTCTGGGGGTCTCCCTGTCTTCCGCGCCCTCCTTTTGGGCCCTGTCATTTGCGGATACTCCCCCCGCCCTCACTAGCTGTGCATTGAGCTTACTGAGTTACTGTGCTTTATGTTTACTGTACTGTGCTGTCTCACCTTGTATTGTAATTCGTTTTTGTCCCTGTACGGCGCCACGGACACCTTGTGGCGCCCTATAAATAAAAATTAATAATAATAATAATAATATTCTTTACTTTCACTATTACCCTGAACTTATCCGTCAAAGTGTTCCTGGGACACCTGTGCTTAAGCACAGTACTAGTTGTTCCTGGGATGGGGTTTTCATATTTTTTAGGCCCAGTTCCCCCAGTAGATTTCAGGTCCGTACTGGTTACCACTTTGCATGGGTCCATGCCCTTGTTGTCTCTAGATGATAGCAATTCGCTGGGTACTCACTGTGACAAGATGGGCCAGAAGACCTCAGGTTCCCATCAGTCACCCTGAAGCATTTGAACTGGAGTTTATATTTATAGACTTTTATGCTTTCATATCCCCTTTGTAGCACAAAATGGTGTATGGGAATCTCCCTCTCTACAACACATTGGAGGGTAACAGCTCTCTCAGCCACTTCAATGCCACAAATGCTTGGAAGGGATTAAATTAGAGATGTTCACTGACCCGGGTGTTTTGTTTTATGGTTTTGGTTATGGCAAAACCACCTTCACATGTTTTGGTTTTGGTTTTGGGTTTAGATCTGTATTTTGTTTGAAAAATTGCTAAAATATGCTAAAATCACATACTTTGGCTATTTTTTTGTTCCTACATTAATATTAACCTCAATAACACTAATTTCCAGTCAACTTTGACCACCTCACAGGTCACAATATTATTTTATCCACTTTCGGCCAAAGACTGCAGCAAGCTGGCTGGATACTAAGTGACAGAGCAATGGCACAAACACACGGCAGTTCATAGCACATGTAGGAAACATTGCCACACAGCAGTGGCAGAAAAGAAAAGTGATGCAAGATGGAATTGTCCTTGGGCCCACCTCCCACCCACCCTTATGTTATATATTAAAAAGGACATGTACAGTTTAACAAACCAAGCACTCCAGCAACAAAGAGTGCCACTTTTGTGGCTGAAGTGCTTGGTTTGTTTGGGCCCCCACAAAACAAGTGTTACACTCGGGGGTACAATCAGCCTAGATTTATGCAGGTCTAGCAAGGCGCGGAGTCCAACAGCCCCCTGGTCTTCACCAAGAACCACCGCAAGGTGGGATGGAATTGGCTGCAAAGGGACTGCAGGTCGCGGCCCCTGGTTTGACCCCTAGACACCTATAATAATTTGCGAAGCCCAAGAATCTTTGTACAGCCTTGAGGTTGTTGGGTTGTACCCAGTCGAGAATAGCTTGGACCTTGGGTGGATCCATGGAGAAACCAGCAAAAGAGATTATGTATCCCAGAAATTATATCTTCTGTACCTCAAACTCACACTTTTCCAACTTGGCAAAGAGATGGTGTTCCCGAAGTTTCTGTAGAACCTGTTTGACGTGACCCCGGTATACGGATAGCGACTGAGAGTACATGAGGATATTATCCAAGTAAACAACCACAAAGTGGTCAAGGAATTCACTGAGAACTTCGTTAATTAAGTCCTGAAATACTGCAGGTGCATTGCTAAGACCAAATGGCATGACCAGATATTCGTAGTGGCCAGAGTGCGTATTGAACGCTGTCTTCCATTTATTTCCTTCTTTGATGCGGATGAGGTTGTATGCTCCACAGAGATCGATTTTAGTGAATACAGTAACGCCCCTTAGTTGGTCGAATAATACAGAGATGAGGGGAAGAGGATAGGTGTTCTTGACTGTGATTAAATTTAATCCTCTATAGTCAACACAGGGTCTCAGTTCACAATCTTTTTTGGATACGAAGAATCATCCGGCTCCTACCGGAGATTTAGATGGCCTGATGAACCCTTTCTCAAGATTTTCTTCAATATAAATCTGCATATCCTTGGTCTCAGGACCGGAAAGAGAATACAAGCGCCCCTTAGGTAGTCTGGAACCAGGAAAAAGCTCAATGGCACAGTCAAAGTCTCGATGAGGTTCTAGGGAGTCAGTAGCTTTTTTAGAGAACACATCCCAGAACTCATGATATTGTGAGGGAAGCTGCTCAGGAATTGATTGTAGAATCCGGAGAGGTAAAGTAAAGCAGGACTGTGAACAATAAGAGCTCCACTGAATGATCTCCTTTAACCCAATCTACAACAGGGTTATGAAGGGAAAGCCAGGGATGGCCCAGAATCAAGGGAACAGATGGACAGTCGATGAGGAAGAAGGTCAAGGACTCAGAATGGAGAGCTCCTACGTTTAACTGTAGCAAGGGGGTCTCCCAGATAATCTTGCCGCCAGGTAATGGACTTCCATCTAAGCCACAGACTGTAATTGCAGATTTGAGCTTTACTGTACGAATTCCAGTAGAGCGGACAAACCCGATGTCAAGAAAGTTGCCCGCAGCTCCACTATCAATGAAGGCCGAGAGGGCGACGGAACAGACACCAAAGGTGACCTGTGTGGGAATAAAGACAGCATTTTTTGGGGAAACAATTTGCAGACCTAGGTGAACCTTCCCCTCGTTCCGTAGACATGCTCTTTTCCCGGTTTGTTGGGGCAAGAGCAGGAGAAGTGACCTTTATTACCACAATAGAGGCAAAGACCTTATGACCGCCTTCTGTCCTTTTCCTCAGGAAAGAGACGATATACCCCTAACTGCATGGGCTCCTCAATGTCTTCAGGAACAGGAATACAAGCAGAAGGAAAAGAAGGTGCCTCTTTTTCTGCTTTCCACTCCTTAATTCTCCTGTCAATCTTTATGGCGAGCTGCATAAGGGTTTCCAAAGAGGTTGGAGAAGGGTACTGCACCAGGGAATCTTTGATCTGTTCTGACAGCCCTAAGCGAAACTGACTGCGTAACCTGGATCATTCCATTCGCTGTCAGTCGACCATCGACGGAATTCAGCACAGTATTCCTCTGCATAGCACCGGACTTGCTTCAAAGCTCGTAGATGAGCCTCAGTGGAGGCCACTCGATCCTGGTCGTCGTAGAGCAGACCCAATGCATTAAAGAAGGCTTCCACAGACTGCATGGTAGGGTTCGTTTGAGGCAGACTGAAAGCCCAAGACTGGGGGTCACCCTGAAGGAGAGAGATGACAATACTGACCTTCTGTTGTTCCGAACCAGAAGACCGAGGTCTCAGCCGAAAGTAGAGTTTACAGCTCTCCTTCAAATTCCGGAACAAGGCTCTGTTTCCGTAAAACGGTCCGGCAAATTTAGCTTGGGTTCACCTGCAGGAGCCGATGTAGCCTGTGAGGTCTAGAGGTTTCCTCTTGAGCGGACAGACGCTGGGATAGTCCCTGGACCATTTGTGACAGGGTCTAAATTTGGTCAGCCAGAACTTGAGCTGGGGACAAGTTGGTTCCGCTTTCATCCATTCCAAAGCTTCTCCTCCTGGAATACTTTTATGGCTGGTTATAATGTTACTAATGTTAAGCTGACGGTCTGATCACCAACTCACAGAACAAGATGGCGGAGGTCTTCACCTATAGCAGCCTCCTTTCCCTTAGAGCTTGATATGCTCACCTGTACTCAGATGCCCCCAGGACTTTACTCCAGGCGTAGTGTGAGTTGATAATACAGGTCCGTAGCGGCTCGCCAGGAGGCTGGATAAAAGGCAGTGGATAGTCAGACGGTAGCCGAGGTCAAGGGTCACAGGCAGGCAGAATAGTCAATAACACGCCAAAGGGTCAGGGTCACAGGTAAAGTAGCGGGGTCCAAAGTACAGGCCAAAGGATCAGGGTCACAGGCAAACAGGCAGAGTCCAAAGTCCAGGCAGGGGTCATACACAGAAAATCCAACAGAGTATCTAAGCACTATAACCGGCAGGGAGGCTAAGCCCTCCCTGCCTTAAATACTAGAATCCACTAATCAAGGCTGACTGGTCGGTCGGACTGGCTGCAGGAAGTGATTAGGAGCCGCCGCGGCCACGGGAACCGCCGCGGCTCCTAATCACTTCCTCCAGCCAGTCCGACTGACCAGTCAGACTCAGCTCCAGCCCCGCCTTGCGTCCTAGCCATCTCCTTGATGACCGGGGCGCGGCTCCTAACACCCCTCCCCACTTTCAAACTCTACCAAGCCACCCCATACCCGCAGAAATCTTAGCAGATTTCAACCTCTCTGACACCTTCTCCCCAATCTCCAAAAATCATACTAGTAGGTTAATTGGCTGCTATAAAAAATGACCCTAGTCTCTCTCTCTCTGTGTCTGTGTGTCTGTCTGTGTGTGTTAGGGAATTTAGACTGTAAGCTCCAATGGGGCAGGGACTGATGTGAATGAGTTCTCTGTACAGCGCTGCGGAATCAGTGGCGCTATATAAATAAATGGTGATGATGATGATGATGATCTCTACATTCTCCTCCCCTGAGATGACAGTACCTCATTTCCACCAAACCCCAGCAACAGCCCTTGATCAAGTGGCTCCAGCAAATATTTATACTCCACGTCAACTTCAACTCTCCGTCTCTCATTCGAAGTCAGCCATGGCACACTAAGGTAATACAAAACCTTCAAAAACATTCCCGTAAAGCATAATTTCACTGGCGTAAATCTCATACCTCTAATGATTTTCTTCACATATACTGCTATCTACCACTACAATTGAAATTCTCTGGACACTGCTAAAGAATCTCACTTCCAATCATTCACCTCTGCCCAGCCTTCAAACCCCAAACACCTTTTTAACACATTTAAATCTCTTCTCAACCCTCCTTCCCCAAACCCTCCAACTAATATCAATGCCCAATATCTTACTTCCTCCTTCAAGGACAAGATTGATAAGATCTGACTAGAAATGGTATCATCTTCCTCGACAAGCAATCAGCTCAATTCCTTCCCACTACCCTCTGACACCCTCTCTTAATTCAATCCCACAAATGCAGATGAAGTATCTACACTCTTCTTATCTTCCTACTCCACCTCCTGTCCTCTTGATCCACCCTCACAAATTGGTAGATCCCTGTCTACCAGCACAATTTCTTTCTGAATTTGCACTACAAGTGTTGGGTGTCACATATTCCCCTGTAGTAACAAGCTATTTTCTGGTGCTGAAATTATTATATGCCTGCACTATATATTTCTGAATTTCCACTACAAGTGCTTGTGGTGTGACATATTTCCCATTCCCAAAAGATCTATCTTCTGGTGTTGAAATTATTATATACCAGCAGTATATATTTCTGAATTTGCACTACAAGTGTTGGGTGTCACATATTCCCCTGTAGTAAAAATCTATTCTCTGGTGTTGAAATTATTATATACCAGCAATATAAATATATCTGATTTTGCACTACAAGTGTTTGGGGTGTGACATATTCCCCTGTCCCAAAAATCTATTTTCTGGTGTTGAAATTATTAGATACCAGCAGTATATATTTCTGAATTTGCACTACAAGTGCTTGGGGTGTGACATATTCCCCTGTTCAAAAAAAATCTATTTCCGTCCAGTCTTTGCAGGCTGCTGTTTTTTTTTTCTATTTAACTATAAGTGTAGGATGTAAAATACAGACAGACACCAAACTGCCTTTATTGCTATGAATTTCGATAGCTCTTTTTAGACCGATGGCTGCCACCCTGGATTGGTGTGTGTAGCTGTAGAATTAAGGAGGGCCTACCAGGGATTAAACTGTATTTTTCGTAATTTGCACTAATAAGGTTTGGGTATAATCTACAGCCAAACAGAAAAGATGCTTTGACCATTTTCATTAGAATTACCTCACTTATCCAAGAAACAGGTGGAGCACTAAATTATGTTATTTTAGCCCAAAAAAATTGAATTTTTTAATAAATTGCAAAACAAAACCAAACAAAACCAAAACCAAAACACGCAAGGGCGGTTTTGCAAAACCAAAACACAAAGGTAATCCAGATCCAAAACCAAAACCAAAACATGGGGTTCAGTGAGCATCTCTAATTAAATAGGCCTTGGAGCATGGGGACAAGAGATCTCTTGAATTTGTTTATAATAGAAGGCTGGGAATTCATCAAGTCCAGGGGCTGACCGCCAATTGTGAGTTTTAATGGCTTCCACTATTTCCTCTGATGTTATTTCAGCGTTTAGAGATTCTAGTTGGGCTCTGGTAAGTTTAGGGAGGTGATATGTTCAGCGGTATGCATTAAGTGTGGCTTTATGCTGAGTAGGGTCGCTTCTCGGCGAGAGGATGTTGTAAAGAGAGGCATAGTAGTCCCGGAATCTTTGCGCAATAATGTTAGGGTTGTATATTAAGGAGCCATCAGTTGATTTTAGGGCGATAATTTGATTGCGAGTGCGTCGGGCTTTAAGTTTACAGGCAAGAAGGGTATCAGCCTTGTCCCTCTTTTCGTAATAGCATTGCCTCAACCACTGTAATGTATTTGCTGCAGTTTTGGAGAGCAGTTGGTTTAATTGACCTCTCAGTGGTAAAATCTTATGGTAGGTGCGTTTTTTATGGTGTGTACGGTATAGGTCAGTGAGAGATGCTATCTGGTCTTAAATATCTTAGACACATTCACTTTCTGCTCTCTTTCGAGCTACTGCTAGATTGATCAAGACTCCTCGAAGAGTAGCATTATGGGCCTCCCATAGTATCGCTTATGAGATTTCCGGAGTGGCGTTATGGGATGTTTAATCTGTCAAAGCTCATGTTACTTCAAGGACATTATCACTATGAAGTAAGAGTGAGTCATTGAGGCGCCATTTGGGGCGAGTGCTGGGGGAGTGGGAGATCTTCACAACCATCACAATTGCCGAATGATCGGACTAGGACATGGGATGGACCTGGAGGCCTATGAGGGCTTGGGTTGTTATCTGATCTATGAAAAAAGTATTTATTCGCGTATAGAGGTTGTGTGGCGCTGAGCAGTGAGTGTATGCTCTTGATGCGGGGTACAAGATCCGCCATGCATCATATAGATTGTGTAGTGTTAGCTGAATCTTCTAAACTGAGGAAGCAACTATGTGGCTTGATGAGATATCTACAATGGAAGATCGATCTAAAGCAGGATCTAGTATTGTGTCGAAATACCCACCTACAATCGTAATACACGCAAGGGTCGGGGTGAGGCGTTGACAAAATCTGCATAGAAGACACCCTGCTGCAAATTAGGGGCGAAAAACCGAGACCAGAGTTATTGGGGTGCGGTCTAGTTAGCCTGTATTAGGAAGCGGCCCTGTGTATCTGAAGTCTCAGAGGAGATAGTGAGCGGAAGTCTGTTGTGTATGAGAATGGCAGTGCCGCTGCGCTTGGCGTCTGACGTAGAATAATAGGCGTGAGGGTATTGTTTAGAGGCTAAAGATGGGTGTGATGCCTTAAAACGTGTTTCCTGAAGAAGGATGATATCTGGGTGGAGCCTACAGAAGTATTGGTGGGCCATGGTGTGATTTGTTGGAGGGTTTAACCCACTGATATTTAGGGATAGTAGTTTCAGTGTCATGGTGGATATTGAGGACGGAGTTGCTGTTCAGGTAGGGGGGAAGTTGATGTCTGAAGTGTTAGTAGAGCAAGAAAGGAGGAAGGAGGAGGCGGGGAACACTAGGACAGGCAGGAGTGGGGTAAAAGGCTTTGTAAAGCACATTGTACCCCTTAAATTACCACTTTAACAGCACCAATAATACAGTCGCCCTTGAAAGTGACATCATTGCAGGCACCCAGCATCTTTATTCTTCCAAATTGGTTCAAGTGTGTATCTCAAGTCGTCGGTATAAAAAGCCTGTCAGGGATGACACCTTCGGTGTCATGATGTTGGGGTATGTGCTGTCAGGGTTTGGAGCGTTGCTTTGACGTACCCAACTCGACATTACATCAACTTGGCTAATATTGTGTAGGTCCCTCTCATACCGCCAAAACAGATTTGACCCATCGAGGTACAGACTCCACAAGATCTTTGAAGGTTTCCTGTGATATCTGGCACCAAGAAAGATATCAATCGGATTGAGATCTGGGGAATTTGAAGGCCAAGTCAACCCCTTGAACCCTTTGTCTTATTCTTCAAACCAATCCTGCACAATTTTTGCAGTGTGGCAGGGGGCAGTATCTTGATAACACCGGCCACTGCCATCAGGGAATACCGCTGCCATGAAGGGGTGTACTAAGTCTGCAACAATGTTTAGGAAGGTGGTACATGTCAAAGGAACATCCACGTTAATGCCAGGATCCAAAGTTTCCCAGCAGAACATTGCTCAGAGCATCAAACTGCCTCCGTCGGCTGCCTTCTTCCCAAAATGCACAATTGTGCCATTTCTTCTCCAGGTAAATGACGAACAAGCACCTGGCCGTCCACATATTATAAAAAAAAATGTGATTCATCAGACCAGGCCGCCTTTTCCATTGTTCCATGGTCCAGTTCTGGCGCTCACATGTCCATTCCAGGCACTTTCAGCGGAGGACAGTGGTTAGCATGGGCACTCTGACCGGTCTGCGGCTATACAGCCCCATACACAGCAAGCTGCGATGCTCTGTGTGTTCTGACACCTTTCTATCACAGCCAGCATTAACTTTTTCAGCAATTTGTGCTACTGTAGCTCTTCTGTGGGATTGGACCAGGTGGGCTAACCTTCACTCCCCACGCTCATAACTGAGTCCTGGGCATCAATGACCTTGTCTCCAGTTCACCGGTTGTCCTTCCTCGGACCACTTTTGGCAGATTCTAACCAGTGCCTACAGGGAACACCCCAAAAAACCTGTCGTTTTGGAGATGCTCTGACCCAGTCATCCAGCCATCACAATTTGGCCCTTGTCAAAGACGCTCAGATCCTTACACTCGCCCATTTTTCCAGCTTCCAACATATCAACTTCAAGAGCTGACTGTTCACTTGCTGCCTAATATATTCCGCCTCTTTACAGGTGCCACAGTAACGAGACAATCAGTGTTATTCACTTCACTTGTCAGTGGTTTTAGGTTTTATATAAAATCAGAGCAGGAACTTTTTTTTATTCCCTTTGTTGCGATATCAAGAAACTACTTACACTTGTTTTGCTCTGTAATGGTTAAGAGGTAAAAGCAATGGAGCAGGGATCCCCAGCTGTTCCACTACAACCACCAACAGATTTATCCAGCCACGTATAAGGGTCACTTTAACTACTGAAGGTATTTTTAGCATTAATGGTCAGACCATCTTCCTCAAAATCATATGACTAAGCAGGAAAACATAGTTATCTTCCATTGTCACAGGGACCCAAGTTCCCTATTCCCGAACTTAGTGTTTAAAGCAAATGAAGACTTCTATATGTTCATTTACACAACAAACTGGAATAAAGAAGATGAGGAATCTGCTGGTTTTATTTGCTTGTTTCATCTGCCTCCTTCACAACGGTGAGTCTCAGTACCTCTAGACAACAATTATTCTGTTATATGTAAACAAATCATTTAATATGTGGAGAAAAAAGCTATTTATAGCAATCTGCAGAATGTTTGTAAAGCTCTGACTGTAGTATCTTAGGATGCAGGTAGGGGGCGGTAGACTGCATAGAGCAGGCTCAGCTGACATGTGATATTAGCTGTGGTGGAACTACAAATTTCACAGCATGCTGGGATATGTAGTTCTGCCACAAGTGAATGAGCACAAATTGCCTAAGCTTGCTGTAGAGTCACCTTGTGCATATCTGTGTGTACAAGCTCTAGGTTAGTAGACTGTGATTACCTGGAATATAACAGAAGTTACATGGACTAAGTGTATAATTGATTGTTATTCATTGAGATACTACAAATAATCTACATGTGTTAGACCTTAAATATCACTGAGGGCAAATTTTCAATTTTTCTAAAAACAATAACTTATTTACCGTATATATAATGTAACAACTCACACCCCACACTGAATTATAATTATTCCCCATACAAGATGATGGCTGTAACACTGGAATATATTCTTTCATTGTCTAGCCCAATCAGAGGAGAATAATACAGTGTATGAAGATAGTCTAAAACAGAATAAACACACCATAAAACAGACTAAAGCATAAACAGAAGAACAGTTTGCACAATCAGTATAAAAGGGTAACAAAACATTTTTTTATACATTAGCAAAAGGAAAAACAACAGGAGGAACAGTAAAGTTACAAATTGAAGAGGAGGATGTGTTGGGGTTAAAGATAATGCCTAAATAATTATTTTTGCTCTATATTTACTTTATGGGAAAAATATATTGTACTGTACTATTAGACACAAATATATTTACTACAGAAAAGGGTGTACTTGAAGTAGATAAGCCACTGGATCCAAATAGTATACACCCAAGAGTATTAAAAGAGGAATATTACAGCACTATTAATCAAACTTTTTACCAAATTGTTGACGTCAATTGGAGAATGGTAACTGCGGCAACAGACAAGAATATGATCATTATTTAACCTGTAAGTCTCATATCAACAGTAGGAAAATTTATGGAATTACTTAAAATAATAAAGAATTGTTGACTAGAGTCACAATTATAAGACCTAAGGCAGCGTATGATTTGCTGTTGGGAGATCATAGTAAACACATCTAGTTTTATTTTACTCAGTAACTAAAGTGATAGAATAGTGGATATGGGTTATTCAGATTTAGAGATCATTTGATACACTATACCACATTAAATTAATTCAGAAATGGAAAATCCTATAGTTTGACTGAAAGATAGTGGAATGGATAAAGGATAGGAATCAGAAGAGCTCCTGCCAAGTTGGGTGCACTTAAATATAGAGTATTTACGCCGATAGGGTTAGTCTGAGGGATCAGGAGAAAAAGATTCTGTACTCATTGAAACTCCTAATTATGTATTGTTGATATCATCGACAACGTTAGGCCACGTCTCATTCTGCTTTACATTTTAGGCAAGTTGGCTGATCGTGAGAAGAATCCGCAAACAGAAAAATGATTTCCTGTGTTTCATCATTTATGTAGCTGTTTTTCTTTGAATAAATGACAAACTGTGATTTTACAGCAGTGATGTTTTATTTCAGGGGTAAGTGGGAATTCTTGGTCTCTCCAAGTTTCAAGAGATGTCTCCGGTGAGATAGGCAAAGCAGCATCGTTGCCCTGTTTGTTCACCCATCCTCACAAAAACCACTATGGTGGCCTAACGGTCATATGGCGGATCAAACAACCGTACAACGGTACCGTGGTCTTCAAGTGTGTGAGTGACGGCAGTAATGACCCTTGTAAAGTTACAGTGAACCACATGAACAAGTTTAAACTGATCGGGAACCTTCGGAACAACAATATCTCCATCAGTATCGAGAACCTGACTTGGGCAGACAATAATAAATATTATTGCAGAGTTGAACTGTCCAGCGATCGGCATGACAAGTATGAAACAAAATCTGGGACGTTGCTGCACGTATCTGGTAAGAACTATATAGTTGATGTCATCTTTAATTACAATTATAAAATGCAATGGTGTCATTCGAACATCCCCCAATACAGTATCACTGGTCTCATCCCACTTACAAGTCAGGCAGAATCCATCCCGTAGGCTTTTCAACCGTTTTATTGGTGCCAATGACTGATATATTTTTACTCCTCAGAATCCCAGCACATTCAAACTGAGGGAAAAATTTAAACTATGTAGAGTGAGAGTCTATTTCAGTCTTTCAGGCGGATGATTTCCTCCAATCATTGGTCAGTAGTGCTGATATTAAAGAGACTATTACCTCAAAAGTTTTGATTTGTTTAAACGTGCCTTGAAATGGACAATTTATATGGTTAACATAGTTTTATGTACTCTTTCTGTGTAGGCTACGAGAAAACTCATGGGCTGTGTATACCAGTCATTGCCTGTTCTATGTTATATTTTCAATCCCTCCTGAACTTTGCCATGCATTTGCATAATCATACCTGCCCCCAATGACACAGATATCTCTTGTCACTTGGCTATATCCCCAAACCATTGGATTGTGTTAGGATTATCACACATGAGTAAGATTGACAGGAGGGCTCAGAGAGGAGAGAAGGATTATGAGGAAGAGAACGTCCTTCCGTAGGTACAAGGAATGTAATAAAACATGCAAAATGGAAATTAGATTGGCTAAATTAGAAAGTGAAAAACAAGTTGCAAAAGAAAGTAAGACAAACCCCAAAAAGTTTTTTAAGTATATGAATGGCAAAAGGATTAAAAAAGATAATATAGGACCCCTAAGAAGTGAGATGGGTGAATTGATAAATGATAGGAAAAAGCAGAGGTATTAAACACTTTATTTTCTTCAGTATTTACTAGAGTGGAACAAATGGTTGGAATAATACATAAAAACGGAATGAAATCGTACTATTAATTAATACTTGGCTGACAAAGGAAGAAGTCCAAAGGCGACTAAGGAATATTAAGATAAATAAAGCTCCAGGTCCAGATGGCATACACCCAAGGGTTCTTATGGAGCTAAACTCAGAAATAGTTAGACTGCTATTCTTAATTTTCATAGATTCAATCTCCTCAGGCTCAGTACCAAGAGATTGGCGAATAGCAGATGTGGTGCCGTTGTTTAAAAATGGGACGAGCTCACAACTAGGGAATTATATACCTGTAAGCCTGACATCAATAGTGGGGAAACTACTGGAAGGCCACTCCTTTATAATATATTTATTAATGACCTTGGTGATGGTTTAGAGAGTAAAATTCCATTTTTGCAGATGACATTAAACTCTGTCAGGTAATAAAATCAGAGCAAGATGTAGCTTCTCTACAGAGGGACTTAAATAAACTGGAGGATTGGGAGGCCAAATGGAATATGAGGTATAACATAGATAAATGTAAGGTTATGCATTTAGGGATAAAAAACAAGCACACAATCTATAAATTAAAAGGGATTAATTTAGGGGAATCTATAATGGAAAAGGATTTGGGAGTGCTCGTAGACAGTAGACTTAGCAATAGTGCTCAATATCAAGCAGCAGCTGCAAGGGCAAATAAAGTATTGGCATGCATAGATGCAAGGTAAGACAATGGAAGACAGTGTAATTTTGCCACTATATAAATCGTGGGTAATACCTCATCTCATAAACACGGTCGGTGTATCTAATGGTAACGAAAATAAACGATTCTTGAAAATATAAAAATAACAGGAGACAGAGAGCAGTATAGTTTATGAAAGTTGCAGGAGGGTATGTACAAGCTAAATAAATTCAAATCATTAAGGTAGAAAACCCCTATAAAATGCATTATACGCTTTTAAAAAAAATAATTAATAGTAAATATTTTATTATGCACTATAAACGCGTTACAGTTTGGCAGACTTAGAACATAATAATATGTATAATGTGTACATTTCTCAGCCCCTCCCAGGATTGTGAATATCACAGTAGGCTTCGACCAGCGCTGGGGATATCATGCGGTCTGTACCGCTGAAGGGGAGCCGGTGCCCACCTTAGTCTGGATTGACCCTTTGAATAACCACGAAGACACAATTCTTACCAGGCCCGTCCTAAAGCACCAGAAGGCCACAGAACTCCATCACCTGAGGCTGGAAGGAAAGTACACGTGTGTGGCCACGAACAGCCACGGAAAAGTGGAGGGATCAGTGTATTTCTTTAAATTTACACCAGGGGGCAGCAGTAGGCTTGTCTATGTCACACTGCTGAGCACCCTTGGGGCCAAGTTACTGATGTTGATCCTGATGTTTGGTGCTGCACATTATTACAGCAAAGGTGAGCGTGTTTATTTTGTTATTAATTGGTTAATTACAATATGTTGCAAAAAAAAACTTTTGGTGGCCTTTTTTAAATTAAAAGTTTTACGCGGTTCCCATCAGTATGAAAGATACATTACTAGTTGCAGTGTTACTAAGTACTTGAGACAACGGAATGCAACATCTTATGGTACTAGGTGAAAGCAATCGTGTGTATGTATCTTTGTAACGCTGGTTGGAGTTGAAAGACAGGACAGATAAATAAAATATCCATTTGTAAAAAACAATAAAAGACAATTCTCAAAATACAACATCACTTTACTGGCACAGGTTCTGAAACAAAGAAAAGTATCCTAACCTGAAAATGTTTCTTTGATAAATCTTGCATAACAAATTAAGAGGCTGTGTCGGCCACTTCTCCTGTGCTTGACCTGCGCCCTTGAGCTTTATAAAGGGTCGGTGTCACTGTGAGGAGCACTGACTGCACACCCTGGCATATAATTGACGCCCCAGAATGCTATGCAAAACCCAACATTTTGGAGCGGCAAATTTAAACTTACTCAGACGGGAACTTCCGTCTTGATTCCTTCAAAAATACACTGAAAATTATCTTTATGTTTGTATAGACCATTGGTAGAAAGATAGGTAAAAACATATTAAAGACCCATCCATTTGTGCATGTAGAAAGCTAGATACATTATGCATGACCAAACGGTAAGAAATGCCAAGCAGCACAAATCTGTAGTATTTCATTGGACACCATCAGGTTACACCAATTTCTAAAGACACATTAGCCCTATATTTTATTTTTTCAAAACAGTTTCCTTTATATTTGTCGAAAGGAAATATTTAGACATGCATGTAATTTTATTAAAGTTATTGTATTGTGAGAGGATGAAGGAATAAGATTGACAGGAGGGCTCTGGGATGAAATAATGGAATTAGGAGCCAGAAATAAAAACAGCGTCAGTCTGCTGAAAGGCGAGCTCTACGACTTATGCAAAAAAGGAAAATGACATGTATATCTAAATATTCCCACTAGACAAAGACAAATACAAAGGGAAAATGTAATGTGCGTGTGTGTGTGTGTGTATATATATGGCTGACAAAACTGGAAACAGAACATCTATTCTAAAGTCTTCTTTTTTTCTCCCTAAACAGATGATACAAGGTGTATAGCTGACCCTTCAAGGTGAGTAACAGCTAAATGTTATTACATTAACATATAATCCCAGCAGATCATTTCATTCCCAGGATAAAAGCAAAATTAAGTATCTCAGACGTTGATTGCATGTGATTGGTTAGCTGTGGCACACATCCAATCACGTTAGTACGCAGATCCATGTACCGGAAAAGTAGACACATGGTGCCAAAAAAAAGTGTCTGTGCTGAGGTTTTGCATCTTTGTGGTTTGCATTGTCCTTTAGTGAGTACACAGCTGACAACCATGAGTGGACCTCACTGGTCCATTGGGCTCTATTCACCAAAACTTCTCAAACCCACTTCCCCTTTATGAAAATTGATATGACCAGCACTCACCTGAGGCTGCGTGACGTGTGTGACAAAGAGTTAATTAAAAAACAACCACCTGGTCTGTCAAAAATGATTAAATCCTTCCCTATCTATGCCACACACTAGTTTTGTCTTACCAATCATGCCACCACTTTTTGTGAAGAGCTGACACTCTTATTCAGGGTGCATTCGGTTCTCCCTTAAAACTAATCTATTACAATTTACTTTAATCAGAGTTAACATAAACCACAATGTTCTCCAGTTTCAACTATGTAATGTTTTGACAAAACTGTTGCATGAATTCGTAATAACACAGAGACATGAACTTATTAAGTACAATTTAATATGGAAAATAAATTCACAATGCTTAAGATAAAACAGTTAATCAATATGACACACAAAGGTATAATGCAATGGTTTATTGTAAAATAAAAAGGATAAACACAGAATTGATACACTCACATATGATCAAGTTTCTGTTGCTGGGTGAAGCAGAAAATGGGACACACTTCAATATCAGACTCCCCAAAAGTGAATGATTTCTTAGAGTTACACTACAGTTTTAAAACGGCTGCAAGTTCCACAGCCCTTATTCCTGTGATGTCAGATCTGAAAAGTCTGTGTAAATGCAAATTAGGGGTTTAGGACTCTTTTGAAAACACCATCTAAGTCAGGTTTTATTTATCCTGTCCTAACTTCTCACAAGAATGACTTACAAATACGATTTTACCTCCAAACATAAGTTTCCTTTCATCTGCACACCACATAAGTATGATATTGGAGAAAATATGATATGTCATTAACATATAACCCAGATGCCTGTCTCAGTAGTTGAAATGTCTGAGACTTCCCAGATGTGTGTAGCATACCACTGTCCTGAAAGAGATATTTCCAAAGGCTTCAACTTTTGCGACCTGTGCCGTAAATTGACACAGTTCAGTCATCTGTAACCATGGGTCTGGGCTCTCTTATCTACAAGCAACATCTGGGGAGAACAGAGGAGTTTAACATAATCAAAGGGGCACGTTAATTTACTGTCGGTTTTAACACAGCTCCTCTGAGTCATATCAAGCTATTGCTAGGAATTAATTCACAAACACATATTTGGAGTTTTATGCCTAGAACTTAGTTTTCCCATGACACAAGTGTCTAACAGTATCGGAGGGTAGTGGGGCAGATAGAGGTGGGAAGGGGGATTTTCACAGCTCTCACATATAGTGGAAGGTCTTATATAGAAAGAGGACAGGAAGAATGGTGGACCTTCAAATGGACAGACTATAATAAAAACCTTTCTGTACAAGTGTTTATATAAATATAGTTTCTTATAACTTTATTAGGTGACTCTTGACTAGTCAGACTCTTGACAGTACTATGGAATAAAACAGCACAAGTGTAAATTAATGGTGGAGCATAGGCAAACAGAGGGGAGGGGGGGGGGGGTCCTAGTGCCTGGAAACCCCCCTCCAAGCTTGGGGGCACTGTATACTTGAGGTGGCTGGACTCTGCCCCCGCTTCACACGGCTCTGCTTGAGAAGGGAGAGCTGCGTGCACCTAACAGTAGTGCACGCAGCATTGCTCATGTATATTATGGGGATAGGAAGAGTTGGAGAGCAGCCAAGCACTGTTAAAATCATAGCCACGCCCCCATGCATGCTGGTCACGCCCACTGGCAGCGTCGTGTGGAAACCCCCCTCTACAAATCCTGCGCTTGCACCTAAATCTGATAGTGGGCAGCGTCACTGTTGCAGACAATGTGTGATTGAAGTATAGCAATAAATGTGCATTGCACGAGAGGATATAAAGCAATAAATTCCACTATGGAGCATGAAACTATCCATAAAAATAGGAGCAATTCTTCATTATGAAACAGAAAATCTAGATATCCGTGACTTGGCATTTACTCAATCGTAGAAAGCATCTATATGCTTCTTATTTGTCGTCAGACTTTATAAATGAATAGGAAATAATTCTAATTCTATTAACCTGGGTGTACAGGACAGTTCTGATAAAGCCTGGACACACGGGAGCCCTAATCAGGCGCTGCTATCTCTATGTCCCAACACTCTTGTAGATCTCCATAGATGGTGATTTAAATATAGGTTCCAGTGGAATTTGCAGGGAATGATACCAATTAAGGGAGGTTCAGCAATAGGGACATAGACACACAGTGGACCTCACTCTGTTTGTAGGCAATAAAGATCATTTGTAATAGTTGAATAAGAAGATAGGAAGGAGAGGGATCAGCAGTCGTAACAAAGACTATTTTGTCCAATAGAAGTATGTAAGTCATAGATTCAGGTGAGATGCTAAAGCCTTTACAGATCTTCATGTTTCTTATCTCACAGGTGTGCACAGGACTCTACGTATGAGAATGATGTGCAGAGAGCTGGCTGACATCCACACAGTGGAGACAACTGTCTGACAGTGATCATTCCTGGTTGTTAGCGGATATGTTGCCTATATAAAAATATATTGTAATCGGCAGTCTAAGGAATCTTCTTTTACAATTATGAGATGCACGGTTTCCAATATGACCATTTTACATAATGTTTTTGCATGAAATGTTTAATTAGATTTAATAAATGTGAATATGAATGTACCTACTGTCCTGAGTCCATAGATGGCTGCACCTATGATCCCCCTCCCCGGGTGGGTCAGTGGAGCAGTCTTAGAAGGACCAACGTCCTTAAGCTGCACAACTCTGGTTCCTGTTCTTTGTCGTTCTTCTCAGAAACTCGATGGGTTACCATCAACTCAGAATGGGCATTGCCTCCTCGTGGTACTCCGTGAGTTCCAGCCGTCTACGCTGCAGTCTAAGTGGGAGATCTAGGGATAAAATCCTGGAACCCAGACTTATATGCGTCACTGACATATGGGTGACACGTCCCACTAGCTGCTCATGGATAGGAGTTGAAAACACCCCCCCTGGCCTTAAACACCATGACTAAAATCCTAAGCTTCTCTTTAATCAGTCTTCAGGTGTCCTGCATTGAGCCCAGCATCCTACGTCACCCCTCTGTCAGCTACTTGATCCATATCATGTGGTCAGAAAAGATTCAGCAACACCAATGAGGTTCTGCAGCAGCTGCACATTACCTAAGAAGCATAAGTGGTTCCAGGTACTGGTGAAGGAGCCTGGTGGGGGCAGCGACACTCCTACAACGGACAACATGTCGGTGAGCGTCTGGTTTGACAAAGTACCCCCAGTAGGAGCAGCGCATGACGAATAGTTGCTGAAAACCATCTAAACCTGGTAACGCCTGGTGCAGAGGGTTGCACACCTTTCCTGACCCCTCCCAGGAACCGCTCCATAAATAAAACCACTGTATACAAAAAGGAGCAGGAGCAGCTGAAAGTAAAAACTATAAGATAAACAGTCACATAAAACAAGCAGAGCACAATATAACACGTTTGTTGTGTACTGATAAGAGAATAGCAGCAGGTTAAACTATGAACACACGGAGGAAGCAGCTGCTTTGTGAGGATCTTCTGCACTTTCTGTTCTACCAATAAAAAAACATCTAAGAAGACTAAGGGCTATATTTACTAAACTGTGGAGATGTTGCCTATAGTTACCGATCAAATTCTAGCTGTCATTTTGTAGAATGTACTAAATAAATGACAGCTAGAATCTGATTGGTTGCTATAGGCAACATCTCCACTTTTCCAAACCCGCAGTTTAGTAAATCTAGCCCTAAGACTAACATGAGCAGGCACTATTGGTTTGTTTGCTTTTGGCTCAAAAGTAGAGAATTTAATTATACAATTACATGACTTAATCTAAATAATTCTGCAATGCTGGTATTGATGAGATACATGGGATTATATTCCACTCATTCATACATTTCATATTAAATGGGCTTTCCACCTGTCAATGTCTTTAATTTATTAGTTTGTAGCTCCTGAAACTTTGGCTAAGTAGCTGACTTTGTGGGGTTTTTCTTTTTTATTGCTTTTAAGCAAACCTTCATAATAACTTGGAAATGTTGGGTTATTTTTATGCCTTTGGTCAGGATACAGGAGCCGCTGTGCATTGGATACAATCATTCCCACAGAGACACGTGTGAGAAGGGTAACAGAAATGAAATCTCTGCTGGGATGATGTAAAACTTTTGCTGGAAACCTCAGAAGTAAAATGAAAAGCGTTGTCTCCGGGTGGACAATCCCATTATCTGAGCCCTGTCCTCCGTACACACACAACAAATAAGAAGGCACACGTTAATATAATTAATATTCAGATTTATTTCCATCATGCAAGTTCTTACACACTTACTCTTCATGTATTGTACATTTATACATCATAATTTCACTTAACACTTACAGACATTTTGTAAAAACGATGGTGTCCAGCAAACGCATACTCCGTGTCTCAAGAGTATATTCTGATATTCTTTACAAATGTGGTTTTGGCACATCGAATGAGAAAACACTAACAACCTTAGACAACACAAACATGTAACTTGGCTGAACGGTTAGAATCCGGCATCTTGTTCGGTTATCCATCAGTGAAATGTATCGGTATGGAGTAGAATCCCCATATTAAACCAGATCAACAGTACGTAGATTATATAGGGTCCATGAAACGGGGATCATTGATCCCTATAGGGAATGTGCCCACAGCGCACACAGAAGAAGATAACACAAGTATCAGCCACTGTGGTCAGAGCTCGCTATGAATGATGCGTGTACTTCTCCATAGGGATCAGTGATCCATATGTCATGTGTCTTGCGGAGATAGCCCGCTCTCTTCTGTATTACATCTAGAACAGCCCTATTACCGCCTCAAGTTCATCCAACAAGACAAAGTCATTTTCTAACATTTATAAACATATATTTAAGAGTTTCCATAGCGTGACGAGATTCCCTGTCAGAGTTCTCAAATGCACTGTATGCACTCACTCCGCTGTTCTCTGAATAATATATATATATATATATATATATATATATATATATATATATAAGAATTCTGGTCCAGTTTCATTCATCTCCACCTAATTATAATAAGAAAAGTGCGCACATCATTATTGAGAATTGTTCTGCTGACGGTTAACATTTAAATGATGAGTCCACCTTTTCTGGACTTTTTACTTTTAGGGGGAAGGGGTGTTAATTAAGCATAACAGACCCATCAAAAGTAATCACTCTCCTATATCTAACCATTGGTTCAATGGACGATAAGAGAATCTTCGAAACAAAGTACTAGTTACATACACTCTTAGAGATTGTATCTAACTAACCATTAGTTATAGGATGGGTCAATTGGGCAACTTTAACCCCCTGTGCTTTAATAGGAATCTGTTTTGCAGAGTGTAGCAAAACAAATTCAAAAAGTAAACTCAAATAATAGTAGTCAAAATATGTGACAGTTCAGAGTGCTGTCTTTTCAAGCTCACTAGACACACACAAATATATTAAAACAACTTTGAAATATACTTTATATCCACTAGAATGCAAATGAAAATGAATATCAATAGTTTGGAAATTATTTTATCGACAATTTTGAGGTATTTCAAAAGCAAAAACAATTTTTGTCCTAACATGTTCTGGACATATATTTACGAGTGAGACTAGTAGTTCTTTTATGTAAAGCAACTTAAATGTTAGGCTCAGTGATACGAGGAAACTGCACACTGCTGCCGACAGCTGTGGATCAGTAGCTTATGAGTCACATTTATTCGTATATATCTAACCTTATAAAGTTACAGAAGACAGAATCACCTAACTTAAAGACTTGCTGTACACATCTCAGATTATCAAGGTAATGGAAAATATAAACCACAGCAAACTTATACACTCACACAATGCTATGGGATGATTCATCCACCATCATCAAATAGCAACTTGTACTAAGTAGAAATCACTCATAGATTCACTAAGAGCCAATCTATCAACTGAGCTATTGATTGAATACACAACGCACTGCAATGGTTTCCAGAGAGATTCATGAATCTCGACCAAAATGAGTGAATATTCACCTGGTGCACCCCTGATTTCATAAAACTTTACAAAAAAAAAACGCGCACAATCGGCAATCTTAAATTTTATGGCTTAAAACAGGTGAATGTGGCATTAATGTGTCAGTGATGAGTGGCAATCTAGTGGCGGAAGGCGATAATGAACTGGGACTGTCACAGTAGCAGAAGGGAATGTTAAGGAGAAATAAGATAGGATTTCTCTCTGATAAAAATATTGCAGGTCACTATTTTGTGGTCTGACATCACTGAGGTGCAGATAACAGAGACACTTTAAGCATAAAAATATCTTCTTTTTTTTTTGTTCATTTTCCTTTCTCTGCAGTAAAATACCATTGATGGGGACGTGTCAGGGTCATCTTGGCATGTAGTAATATCACCTTATAAATGTTTATATAAGCAACATATTGCACACCTTTTGGAACACAGCAATAAAAAAAACTTCTATTATAAGGCTAACAGGCAACGCTTATCAACTTACACATCAAAATATTACAGTCAAAACCAAAACAGAAAGCAACACTTGTGTTCACAAATCACCAACATCATGAGATGCGAGATATCTAAAACGGACACTGAATCGATTTATTTACAAATAATACACAATATTCAGCTTATAAAATGGCTTATACATCAAGAGATGAAAAGTGCATGAGGAGAGAGCACGAAAAACACATTGTAACCTATATAGATTATTCACTCGAGAAGCTAACGTTTCTCTTTAGTCTATACAATATCTGACCAGCAATCGGCTGCTGGCTGATCAGTGAACGACTTTCAGCATTTAATGCCAGAGGCACTATGTGCTAATGAGGAGAGTCTGGTGATTTCTAGTGTGACGTCACAGTAGAGAGGACTGAATGAGCTACAGAGAAAGAACCTCATAGCGAGACGTATACGGGAAGGTCTCCAG
This sequence comes from Mixophyes fleayi, assembly GCF_038048845.1. NCBI lineage: Eukaryota > Metazoa > Chordata > Amphibia > Anura > Limnodynastidae > Mixophyes > Mixophyes fleayi. The sequence goes on along the minus strand of NC_134402.1, from coordinate 447,256,691 downwards.
ATCAAGGCAAACTTGTAGAATTCTGGGACAGAAATGTTTACCCTCAATATTCCATTATCCTTTAGGGCAAGTTGACAGCAAAACAGCATAATAAAATGTAATCCTAGACCTACTCAATAGGGATCATTCACAAAACGCACATCTACTATTTTGCATATAAGCTGGCTTTACAGGGAGGTGCAGATTGCACGTCAAAATGACCATTTTGCATCACGCGCCTGGTTTCCCACTTAGGAAACTGTTCCTTTAACTGGCTGGTCAGGGGTGCTGGAAACCCTTGTCCCTGAACTTATATAATGTAATGTATTTTGTAGGTTTCAATATTGTCCTTTTGGAGGAATGTGCAAACAATCGCATGTAAGTGATATGTAATAATGACCATGTCACCCACTTGCATGATAAATTAATGGCATAAAATAGTTTGCAGCAATACAGCAAAAAGAAGTGCAAATAAGTTGGATTTTGCAGTGACAATTTTTACAGTTTTCACAGCACACATATTCCGACGTGTCCACAAACTCAGAGGCGGCCTGCATTTACTGGGATGTTTCAAAACTTACAGGACAAGTCAGCGACCACCATGAAATGCGCTTCACGAACAATTAAGCATAAACTAAGTTGAGCCGTATTGTTTGTGGTTTATAAATGATCCTTAAAGAATTTCGGATAGTGAACCAATATTGAAGATAACCAAAAGATCTAGTATTAGGACATTTTTAGATCATCAAAATTATCAATGGCTCTAGAAACAAATCCTGAATCATCGGTAAAGAGTCTCTGCTGTGGTCCTTAAAGCACTTTATATTCGATGGCTGGGAATAAGGATGATGTCATGTTAAGTTGGCCAACACTAAACTAGCTATTGGTAGAAGAAGGCTCCGTACGATAACACAGGAGATAATCCCATATAGAGCAAAGTTTTCTAAACCAATATATGAAAATCTAGAGCTAATTATTAATCCTGTTTTGCATAAATCTAAGTGAGTATTTTACTGTGTATTTATTTAAAACGTACTCCATATTATTTGGCTATAGAAAAAGTTTGAAGTTTTTGAAAGGTAAAAATAATGGTTTTATTATGTGATGCCCAATAATATTTTTATCCTTTTATCAGATTAAGGTCCCTGAACTGAATGGCGGATGAGGTTACATTGCTTCACACTAACTGCACGTCACATTACACAAACCAGTGACATGCTGCCATAATCTATCCTAACGTCACATAACACAAAAGCTCTCAATATTTTCTATACTAATCTGTCCATTGACGACATCTTTTTTTTTTTTTTTCAATGAATATAATATACTTTATTTTCTCTAGTCCCTGAGAATTACATCTGGGCTCTGTTTGTTTCCATAAAATATATTTTTGCTACTGTATAGTATATCGCGGTATATTATATAGTTCCTACAAATCCAGTAGGACTTTGTTGCAATTGTTACAGAGATGTCTCACGCACACGACTCTATATGTACTAAGGTGATTAGTCAGCAGCATTAATAGTAAACCATACAAGGACTTGTGTGTTCAGGTGGGTTTGTCCATCAAACTGTTATTAGTCAGGTAGTATATATAGGTTCTATGAGAGTCGGTTACAGTGAGTTGGACCATCACATCATACATAACTTTTCCAAGGCTGAATTAAACAGGTACCAACATCACTTAACGCTTCAATGGTAACTGGGTGCTTTCTATCAAACTGGGAGGGCCTTGTAGAAAACGGTGTCACTGTAAGATACAAAAAGGCATCAGTTCATCGAAGGTCCAAAACTGCAGCTAAACAGACAAGTAAAATAATGACCAAAGCTTCCTGTAAAACAGACACGTGGTATAGTACACAACATAAATATACATTTCTTGTTTGGCAAAACACCTTCCACTAATAAACCGGGGAGGAAAAAAGTATCCGCTCGTTCCAAAGTATTCAAGGGGATAATTATGGATTGTAGCTTGTGATTCACTTATTTATATGAAATTGGTTGTTATAAAGCCAGCGCCAAGGTAAATGTATAGTACGGAGATAGCGCTAAGTACAAGACTAGGAAGATAAAGTGTGTGGGTGAGATTTCAGACAGAACACACTGTATCATCGCATCGTTGGCTTAATATTGGAACCTGAAGTTGACGACACTGACATTCTGTATCCAGGAGCTTAGTAGACCTACGTTATAATAGTAATAAAGCGCTGGTTTATATAATGAATTTACGCCAGCACCCTGATAGAATAGACTATGACCAGTCTCAACAATTTCATTCTCCCCAATCTTGTGAATCTTGTGTTGTTTCCTCGTTCTCTACAGATGGGAGATGACATGAACACCGGCAATCATCCCATCGTTCTACATACATATAAAAACACCAATTTATGGTTTGTGTTGGTGAACAATCATGAAATGCGTAGGATAAATAGCTACCCCCCTCCCACCCCTCACATAACAAAAAGCATACAAAGGTCCCAGATATTATCTTATAATATTCAGATAATGCACTTCTGGGTATAGAGAGTTGATGAGAAGGGCTAGCAGCGTGATCCCGTCTTGAAGGCAGTGCCCTGGATATCGGATGAACTGAACGGCCTGCGAGATCTGTTCCTGGTAATCGGCGTACTGTCTGCTCGGGGACATGAGCTCAACGGCATTTAAAGCCTGCGGAACGGAAAACATTAGAAAAAGCTATTCAGTTATAAAGTTTTTAGTTTTAAATGCACATCATACGTAGTGATTCTACTAAATAAAAAGCTCAGGTAGTCTAATATATTTCCTTGTCAGTGGCTTCTTCCACAATTGACTGATCAGTAATCAGAACTTCCCCTTCTACCGTATTTGCAGTGAAACAATTCATGATTCCTGCTGAAATGCACCAAGAGCGTAACAGAACGGACTGTAGTCCTGAACGCTTCCCCTGATCCCTTCATCAAAAAGAGACAAATAATTTTTTTACTTAAACTTTGTAAATACGTTTTAGAACTAGAGATGAGCGGGCTCGGATTCCGCTAATCCGAGCCCACCCGAACAGTGCGGATCCGAACGGGATCCGAGCACTGTTCGGATATTTCCGGCGGGCAAAAAATTTAAAATGAGGCTCTGTCGTCCAAGTCTCGCGTCGAATCTCACGAGGGGTGGGAGGGAGGGCCCAGAACAATTCCATCTTGTACCTCTTTTTTTGGCATTATGTGCTCAAGCTACCTCGGTGCAACCTTTTGGCCTAAAAACATTATTGTGAGGTGTTCAGAATAGACTGGAAATTAGTGGAAATGATTGTTATTGAATGTTATTGAGGTTAATAATAGCGTAGGAGTGAAAAAAAAACAAAAAAAAAAATGGTTTTTAGCACTTTTTATGCTTTTTTAAAAATAAATCAGAACCAAAACCTTTTGTCGGATGTTTTGGCAAAACAAATCAGAACCCAAAACCTCAAGCTAATCAGAACCCAAAACCAAAAACACTAAAAGTGGCCGGTGCACACCCTTATTTAGAACTAGATTTTTGTATAAGATGTGAACATGGTCCATGGAACATACTTGTCATAAACTAATGCAAAGAGATTTTATGGTAAGTGGAAGCTGTTCGAAGTGCTACAATCGCCCGATATAACTTCATTTCAGTAAGTTACCTGTTGAGCTTTTGGAGATAAGTATAACCCGGATCCTCCCTTAAGGCGCACTTGATTTTCAGATGGAATCTGGGCTAAAATAAAGGCTGCCAGACTGCGGGAAATTATCCTGAATCTAAAATAAACACAGAGGGTAACATTGTGAATCTGGCATCTAACAAGGTGAGATTCCAAGTACAGCAAATATCACATTGACCACTAGAGGGAGCACATGCCGGTCTATACTAAACATGTATCTAACAGGATTACCAAACCTTATAATAGACGTAGGAAGTAGAGAGCTCTCATGCCTTTAATATAATCTGAATAACTCTGTGAACAAGGTCCTTTTGATTAAGAAACATGGCGTCAAGAGCACTGGCATTAAATCAAGTTCTGTCAGGCTTGGTTGAAAGAAGGGGAATGAAACAGAAGGTAGGGATTGATGAGGGAAACGCCAAGGTCAAGATATTGGGAGATCAACCAGATTTGCGTACAAGGAACAATACCCACAACTCTTTTATTCAGACCTTCCATAGGACTTGAGCAATTACCAGTGTTGTCTAGGGGAGTAGACAAACCAGAATAGCGATGGGTCAACCAACTTATCAGTGAGAAATGCCCTCGTGTCCTGACACTGTAGAAGGGGATCTGCCCAAGGTTCTGAAAAACTTAATGAGGGTGGGATCCCTTCGATCAACAAGCCTGGCTCAGAAACGTAGGTCATGGAGATGGGTCACACACACTTACCTGGCTGACAATGGAGATTTCCTTCCAAGTCCAAAGGCTCCCAGTAGCCCAGACGTCATCCTCTCCTCACCCAGGAGACAGAGTCTGGCCTGGACGGAGAGCAGGATCTGCAGAATGGTCTCCGTAATGATGCTGTCATTCTGCTCCACCTGAATCAGAGACAGCTGCAAAGCTTTGTGGAACCACAGGAAGAGCTTGGGTTCTTCATTCACTGAGCTGCACAAATCAGAAATAAATAATAGAACAATAAAACTACTGAATATACTCCATACGCACAGCCAAACTGATAAAAGAATCATCTAAACACAGTCAAATTCACAAACCAACAGGAACAGTTTTGTCCTTACGTCTGATGTAAACGAAAGAAAAAGATTTGTTTTTACGTCATAGAATCTTCTGATTCAATTTTAAAACTTTATTTTAAAGCTTCGTACAGCAAAATACAAATATTAAGATTAAAAAAAAAGAATCCGAATTATTATGGCAAATATTAAGCCAAGGCCACTTTTTGAGATTACATTCAGAATCTTACGCAGAAGGTATCTTGGCATTCCCTTACTGAAGCATGCAGAATAATTTCTAACCGTTATAGAACAGATTTATCACAACCGGATGTAACCCAATGCAGCTTTTTGTGGATTACAATTAAAATTTTTGGTTTTCCGGTTATCACCGACACACTCGAGAAGCGTCCCTGGAGGTGTTTTTTAAGTTGTGTGGGTCCCATAGATTGTGCCATTAGTTCATAAAATGACTATTTGCCATTTTATTAGTGGTTAAACAGATCATGGTTTGGGTGACAAATGACTGATATTGTAAAGGAACAACAGACACAAGAGCGAAAACACGATAGGAGCAATGACATTGCTGTGCATCCCACTTCTGACGGCAATCTAAATGCATTATAAAATGCCCTACATGGGCTCTTACCTGGGCTGCACCTGCTCCAACCACTTAGAGATTCGGACAAGCACCCTCAACTCGTTGGTCAGGGTCTGTTCTCGGTTTAGGCACTGCAGGACGTAAACATGGAGCGTCAGATAACTGCCCAGGGTCAGGCATTCCTGCAGGAATTCCTCCGTGGTAAGTTCAGGCACCTGCAGGGATGCCAGGATTGGGCCCCAGCCGGGGTTCAGATTGTGGAGAGTCTCTGTGAAACAGAAAGAGATGGTGGTGTCAATAAACAAGCTGCTCTTTTACCAAGATTCCTGACTAGAAACAAAGAATACCCATTATAATGGGTATTAAATGGATACTGAATAACAATGTGTAATAAAATATTGTATAAAATTGTATGATAAAAACTTAGATCCCTCTACCTTATTCCTGCCATGACACCATCACACATACACAAATTCTATGTTCCTATATAGGACATTAACCAGCAAGTAAAGCCATCATGGGACTTTAATGTATGACTGTGTCTTAATGACCTGAATAATATACATGAAATAACTGGATTGTTTATTCTATAACTGAATACATCCATCATGCTCTCTCAGTAATCTGCAGAAGGTTGGAGTGCAGGAGGGAGGAGCTACCCTAACTAAGCAGTTACAGTGACTGACCGATTTGCAGACTTGCTCTGCAGAAATGTAGTGTATGAACTGGTGGACTTATACAGAGGGGCGGGGCCAGTGAGGTCACAGCACCTCAAATGCCTGCAGAGTAAGCTTATTGACCCTTATAGGATCCCATCAGGACACTGCCCTAAAGATGTGGGATATATTTTACCTTCATGATTTATATCAGAAAATGTCACTTTTAGGGGTTAGTGTCCAATGATAACAGATATTTTACTGTTGTCTTATACCCAACTCCCACCGTCACAGCGTATCCGGTACTATGTAACATGAAACGTTGCAGAGAATTAAATACTTTACCATCCTTGAAGTACGCCAATATGCAGGCTTCGGTTGCCTCTGCCATATGTTTGATGGACGCGAGGCTCTGGCAGGCTGCAGTTAGCAGGGGCATGACTAGCAAGCCCTGTACTTTACTATCAATCCACTTGAGCAGGGCTCCACGCAGTGACTCAGCCGTGGTCACGCTGGCATTATTCATCACCATCAACAGCTCCATGAACAAGCTGCTCAACGCCATGTGCCGCTTCTGGACCTCCAGATCTGGAAAACAGCCGGGGTCATGTGACTCACAGTCCAGAAAAAGGTTTGTTTTACAGACACACATACATACATTACATTGACGTTATCACTTAAACAGCCACAAGATGATAGAACAGAAGCTTTACTTATACAGAAATCCAGATCTACCAAATTAATTTGGATTAAAATTACACCCATAGGAGACAGGACTCTTGAAAAAAAAACAGCTAGTGGCTACGGCTCCCCCTAATTAACACTACTGGGACAATTTTAGTTTATGCAAAGAAATATCACTTAAGAGTAACCAAAGTATACCGAAAGATGACAAGGCCAGCAAGTCAAAGATGACGATGGACCGAGACATGTTGCTCTGTAGTTCTGTCTGTCCAAATGATTGATATGTCTGTCATCAGAGCATGCTGCACGGTACTGTATATATAATCACTGTATATAATACACACATCAGACCAAATTTTAAGAAGTGACAATTTAATTTCCAACAAATCAAGGGCCTTTAACAATGATCTAATTTCAGTAAAATTCACAAACAAAGGGTCTGTTATTTTCTGTGTTCTTAAAGCGACACTCTCAGTTATATGAGTACCGCTTGTTTGCCCTTCTAAAATCAAAACTATGCAGGAGGTGTAGCCGCACAGATTAATAGGAAGCTGCAAGCTGATAAATGACAAATAAAAGTAGTGTTTTTATGTTCTCAAATCCTCATGGATGTATTATAAAAAATATTAGCATTCGTACATCTTCAAAAACCTCCACTAAAATCATATTACTACTGTCATTTTACATAATTATTTTAAAGGATCTCACATAAAAAACAGAGAAAAAAAGATTTCAATTGTTGTGACAAACATTAAATCAAGGCAAGATGACATTTAATAACTTGTAATTGAGACAGCTTTGGGTTCTCCCACTGAAGTTGGCAGAATGCAGCTAATTACACAACAATTAATCTATAGCCATTAAATAATGGGCTTAACACAAGCAGATATTATTCAGTGTACCTCGCTGTGGATTTTAATGTATATAACATTATTATATTGGTTCTCTTGTTACGCAGTCTGTCTTCAGAGCATGAGGACATTGTATCAGTAATATATGATAAATTAAAAAATCACCTTCAATATGGAACGAATGTTGGCAATAATGATTCAGGGGACAGAAACCCAATAATTATATATTAAACAGTGAAAAGTAAAACTCACCTGGGGGGCTGAAGATGACGATATCATCCAGCAATTTGGCCATCTCTTGTTCTAAAGCCGAAATGCTGATTTTACTGTTCTGCTCCAAAGATCCCAGAAACTGCACAATCTGCTGAACGTATATCCGGCATTTGGGAGTTACATCCTGCAGGAGGAGAACATGACTGGGGATTGTACAGAGAACACAGCACTGGATACTGGGTGGAATTGTGTTAGGGAAATATACTGTATATTGCGGTAAACTATAATACAAAAAGGGTAAGGAAATGAATTAAAGAAATCCAATGTATATGAGATTGATTGTGCTAGGGACCATTGTTATCACTGAGGTGTGAGTGCAGAGGGAAGGATGCACTAAGTTGAAAAATGCTCCTTGTAGAATACAGAGACAATCGCACAATGGTTCACCTGTAGCAGTTACTCACCAAGTAAATGGTGCATTCTGGGAAGGAGGTGAGCCCGGCGGACACACGTAGCAGCTTCAGGAGGAGCTGGTCTGTAAGGTGCTCACTCAGGATGACGGAGGGAGGGTAATGACTGCTAAAATACCCCATGACGTTCTGGTAAGACACGGCATCCACCAGGTACCAGGACAAGGTGCTGGCCTGTCCCAAGAGGTTGATCAGAGGAGCCCCCTGTACAAACATGGACGATGAATGAGAAATGAACGGTCCAGGAAGAGAAATGAAAAGAAAACTCAACACAAGTGTCTGCAAAACCAGGTGCCGCTTCTCCGTACTCAGTGCGGAACGCAAGCGCCGTTAATTTGCACTGAAAACCTACGCACTTCTGGTGGACATCCAGACGCAGGGCATTTTGCACTTTACATCCAATGAATTTTCAGTTTTGGATGCAATGATCCTTCACTATTACTACTTGTATTATAAGTACGGTGTAATTTATCCACAGACAGGAACAGAGAGGTCTTATCACATTTATACAAGTCATCCGCAAGTGCAAGAGTGCAGGAAAAATGCTGCTTTGTGACATCATATCCGTACTTTTGTGCAAATGATTTAGGAGTAAGCGCGTTAGATATGGGGGCAAGAATTCGGAATTTGTGGAGGTTTAAAACTTTGCACTGTCTGATGGGGGAGCAAGGAGGATCGGGTGTTCCTCGATGAATACGGATTACGAGTGCACCCAGTTTTGCACAGAAGATTTATTCTGAGCGTGGTTATTAACAGGAGCTGGTCAGGGTGGAGAAGGCGCATTTCTGGAAGTGTTCCGAGTTTAGGAGCACAGCTTTTTCCTCCATGCAAAATTACTCGTCTGGCTGATCAGGTGTCGGAACCACAATATCATCCCTATACTTTTACTAAGGCAGATTTTGCAGCTTCCCGTTGCACTATTCACCTGTGTAACAAAAACAACCACTCCCCTCCCCATTAATTTAAGAAACAAGGATAAACACAAACCTGGTTACTGGTTCATTTATAAGCTTACTTACTGGTTCATTTATAAGCTTCTCCTCTTTGGCCAGAAAGACCAGCATATACAAGAGACAGACCAGCATGCGATGCGTTTCGGGGCGAGGTATGGGACCCCAGGCGTCCGCCAGTACACTCATCCAGTTTACGTCACATAACACAGCCCCCAGAAAAAGAAAACAGCTCTTAGGGCTCCCTCGCTCCACCTAGTGGACAAGAACAAGCGGTACATGGTCCCATAATGCAAACACAACAAACGCATTTTATTATTTACAGGATATATTCTGTAGTACAATTAAACTGGTGAAATGCACAGGTCCTAGCATAGGCAGCTGGCACACTGTTCAGCAGAGCTTGCAATCTACTGTAACAGGCAAAGAATTCTTGTTTTGCACATGATCGGGAAATAGCATAAAGGATGCACTGAGACATGATCTGGAGCTATGTCAGTCAGCATTAGTCAGTTGTAGCTTCGGTTTGGGTTTCAGGGTATACAACGATGATGAGGGCTGCTGATATATACCCCATTATGAATTCCACAATAACAACTGTTATAACAAAGTGATTCAAATGTCTACCTGCTGTGCTTTATCTGGATGGAAAAAAGGGAGAGTGAGGGGATTAGTACCAGGGCTAGGTAGAGGTCTTAGACCAGGTCTAGGAACAGTATTCATAAAATAATCTGTGTTTACATTGCTCATTGAAGCAGATATTCTATAATAGGGGTGGAATGGAAATGTTTCCTTAACTTGTCTTTACGACTAACCTTCATTGTACTTCCAACCCCTCTTGTGTTAATGAGTAAAAGTTGGGCACAGTTTAGTTAACACAACAAGACAATAGAGAGCAACTACAGAAACTATATTTGTAAGGAAGCATGTCGGACAAAAAAACAACAACTTTTTAATGAGTTAAAAGGACATTATTATACCCTAAATAAAGACGTTTGAATGGGAGATGGTGCAAAATGGTCTAGTCGTTCAAACAAAAACTTTTTAAAAAAACATTTAGGTTCCTGCATTTTCCTCTATTGTGCATATAAAGCATCTCATATTAGGCTCCAAAATAAGAGGACAGATGACCTAACCACTACAGATCTCCAGGATTATCTATTTCGCTAGAATATGAAAAGTCATAAAACAGCAGCTATGACAGCCCCCTCTGACCTCACCTCTTCCTCATGCAGGAGGAACGAGGGTCCAGGTCCAAAGACAAGTAGCGCCAAATCTATTTTTTTAATTGTTACAATATTCTATGTTCCCTGCTATGTTATTTTTGTATGCCTAACAATACACCAAATTGTTTGTGTCGTCCTTCTATTGTGGTGTCCATCTAGGAATAAACCAAATCAGTGGAAGGGTCACAGGAGCAGGTGATGAATGTGTTGATCTTGCGATAATCGGTGACCTGTAGACATATGTTAGTCAGAACAGGGCAGGGGCAGTGACATTGTGTGAGGAGGGGAATGGAGGCAGCAGGAAGCTACAGACTGAGAGTAATACAGTGGAAGGAGCAGGGTCCTCCAGCAGCACAGAGTATATCAGGAGATGAGTGATGTGTTAGTGAGGACAGGGCTGCATGTGACAGGGGCAGTGACATGATGTGAGGAGAGGAATGGAGGCAGCAGGAAGCCACAGACAGTTATATAGTGGAAGGAGCAGGGTCCCCAGCAGCACAGAGTATATCAGGAGATGAGTGATGTGTTAGTGAGGACAGGGCTGCATGTGACAGGGGCAGTGACATGATGTGAGGAGGGAAATGGAGGCAGCAGGAAGCCACAGACTGAGAGTTATATAGTGGAAGAAGCAGGGTCCTCCAGCAGCACAGAGTATATCAGGAGATGAGTGATGTGTTAGTGAGGACAGGGCTGCATGTGACAGGGGCAGTGACATGATGTGAGGAGGGTAATGGAGGCAGCAGGAAGCCACAGACTGAGAGTTATATAGTGGCAGGGTCCACCAGCAGTACAGAGTATGTGAGGAGATGAGTGATGTGTTAGTGACGACAGGGCTGCAAGCCTTTTTGCGAGGTAAAATCAGGTCAAATACTAAAGGTAAACAATGATACAATGATTTTTCTTAGCACGTAATTACTGGGGCTCACCTTGAAGAACTCTTCCATCAGTGTCTGGTCCGGGTACATATCTTTCCAGGGCAGTCTGCTGTACTCAGTGTGATAAGCATACAGAATGAACTCGGGCAGCATAGGCGCAGTGGAGGACTCACAGTAATGCATCAGATGGAGCCAGAGCGCCCCCCGCTGGCCTGGCAGGAGGTGATCTGCGGGAAGAGGAAGTGCAAGATATTTTATAAAACATCTTTTTATTTTAATAAATTTGAGCTGGATGTAAGGTAGACCTTATAAACCCTAAAAAACCCTTATAAACTAGTACCCCAAACACAGAGGGATGCCTAGTATATACCATGCTCACTTTATGACAGCAGACCCAGTCTCATAGGATTACAGTTATGGCCGAAACACAACCTACAACAATAAATACGTGTTCTGTCTGAGCAACTGTGAAAACATTCAATGGAAATGCCGCCTTATACTCACTCTGAAATTTTTGATGCAACGTCAGAATACAGTTGGAAAACAGTTGGACCATTCCGATGGCCGTGGGTGTCTCACTTTCCAACCAGGGGTAACAGTGCTGATTACTGGAAAAAAAGAGAAAAGAAGAAAAGACCTCATTTACAATTAGCTGCAAGTTTGCAGCTCTAACACCGGCTGCGGCATGGCGGCCTTAGCGGTGTATTTCCAGCTGCAGGTACCGAGTGCGAGCTGCAACAGACACTTCTCCTAAATGGTGCATTTGGAGACGCAACTCTAACTAGGCCTAGGCCATATCTTCAGGAGGCGCATCACACTTATGTGAGCAGGCCCCGCTATATAACTTGGCTTGCCAACGATCCGCCTCTCCAGGTGTAAGAGGCCGCATGGGCAAGTTAGGTTTGCCGATAAATCTGGCCTCATTTTCTTAAGTTATGGGCAACTTACAATACAGCCATAGAAATGTAAGTGTAGAGACATGCTTTTGAACTCATTTTGTGCCTGATTCAACATGGAACGCAAAGAGAACACAACTTGCATTTTCTTAAAATCGTATGGAAGTTGCACGCACTTACGCCCGTATTTAAGAACAAGTGGAACTGAAGAAACGTATCTATTTGACTCTGGGTATAAGTGCACTCTGGTTATACAATACTTGCCGTATGTAGACACACAGAGCAGGATACACACAATGTATATGTGCAATATCAAGTCCCATCAGAACACTTGGAAATATTAAATACATTAACACCTGTCAATAATCATTAATAAAATTACATTTAAATATATATATATATATATATATCATTTTTTTTAACATGAAACACATTTATCAAGATGTTCTTAATGCATTCAGTACATAAAGTGCAGTTAAAGTTCCCTTTAATTGCAAACACATGTTGTGGCTCACATACGTGTCAGTCATCGCTATCAGTGAGCAGTTAGTTACACCCGCTCTGATACCGCTAATAATCACATAGCTCAGAGATACTCAGAGCTTGAATCACCCAAATGTGTGTGTTTAACCTTTGCACGCCCTTACTTTAAATTTACTACGTGCATACGCCCCTTCCCTCCCCCGATTCGTCCTTCATGTCGGAACTGTCATTTTCGCTCACAGATGACTTACATGCAGTTGCGTTCACTGGCGCAAAGACCATTTCTGAGCATGCGCTGAGCAATTTCACACAAAATACAACACACAACCGGACATATGTTCCTTAATTAATTAGGCTCTTTGTGTGATAAAGTCTCATTTTTGTGTTTTACGCTCAAACAGGCCTTGAATACAGATTGCACATCACAAGCACCAACAGAATGCTAAATTATAAAACAGAAGAATAAGTGATGTGCGAAATGACAGTTTATTACTTTGCACCTGTCATTTATGCACTATTAAAGCAGCCACTTTATGGACTAAAGAAAACTTTAGTGAGAATGCAGCCTATCCAGTCACTAGGGACCAGTGACATCACTGAGAATGCAGCTTAACCATTCACTAGGAACCAGTGACATCACTGAGAATGCAGCTTAACCATTCACTAGGAACCAGTGACATCACTGAGAATGCAGCTTAACCATTCACTAGGAACCAGTGACATCACTGAGAATGCAGCCTATCCCTTCACTAGGAACCAGTGACATCACTGAGAATGCAGCCTATCCAGTCACTAGGGACCAGTGACATCACTGAGAATGCAGCTTAACCATTCACTAGGAACCAGTGACATCACTGAGAATGCAGCCTATCCCTTCACTAGGAACCAGTGACATCACTGAGAATGCAGCCTATCCAGTCACTAGGGACCAGTGACATCACTTAGAATGCAGCCTATCCATTCACTAGGAACCAATGACATCACTAAGAATGCAGCCTATCCAGTCACTAGGAACCAATGACATCACTGAGAATGCAGCCTATCCAGTCACTAGGGACCAGTGACATCACTGAGAATGCAGCCTATCCAGTCACTAGGAACCAATGACATCACAGAGAATGCAGCCTATCCATTCACTAGGAGCCAGTGACATCACTGAGAATGCAGCCTATCCAGTCACTAGGGACCAGTGACATCACTGAGAATGCAGCCTACCCAGTCACTAGGAACCGGTGACATCACTGAGGATGCAGCCTATCCATTCACTAGGAACCAGTGACATCACTGAGAATGCAGCCTATCCAGTCACTAGGGACCAGTGACATCACTGAGGATGCAGCCTATCCATTCACTAGGAGCCAGTGACATCACTGAGGATGCAGCCTATCCATTCACTAGGAGCCAGTGACATCACTGAGAATGCAGCCTATCCAGTCACTAGGGACCAGTGACATCACTGAGGATGCAGCCTATCCAGTCACTAGGAACCAGTGACATCACTGAGAATGCATTACATAAATAGAAGTTCAGAAAGTGGACCTACCTGTTATCAGGTTTATCTAGGACCAACACCCACGGCTTAAACAGCTCCGTAATCACTGAATGTAAAGACTTCAACACTAAAAAGAAACAGAAGGAGGAAAGCGTCTATTAGTATTACTGATCAGTCACTATAACACAGGGGCGGACATATACTTAGGAGTGGCGCCATCGCTTAGATTGATGGGCCCGGTCCCCCTTCACTCCTAGTAGAGGCGTGCTGCTTGTGGCTGCACACTAAGTGCATGTTTTATAACACACACACACAGACAGACACAAACACAGACAGACACAAACACAGACAGACACAAACACAAACACAGACAGACAGAGACTCAGGTCAATTTGATAGCAGCCAATTAACCTACCAGTATATTTTTGGAGTGTGGGAGGAAACCGGAGCACCCAGAGGAAACCCACGCAAACACAGGGAAAACATAGAAACTCCTCACAGATAAGGCCATGGACAGGAATTGAACTCATGACCCCAGCGATGTGAGGCAGAAGTGCTAACCACTAGGCCACCGTGCTGCCTACATATAGTGATTTATAGATTTTTTCAGAGCACTAGACTATATTTTCTTTTGTTTTCAATGTGAAACTCATAAAGATTCTCGGATGAGGTGTGCTTGACCATCAGTACATGTTATTTATAAAGTGTTCGTGATGCCCAATGTAATACGCCTTGGTTTTACCCCAGTGTGTGGACAGTTTATTCCTACCCTCCGCTCTCTCAGGTGTGCGAATAGGGAGAGAAATCTCCATAGACGTACTGTGCAAAAGAGTAACCACCATAACAAGGTCCAACTTCTGACCAGCTTAGTCCCAACCCATAAAAGTAAACATTCAAAATCTTTCTTCTAAAACTATGTTCAGTTAGCCTCCTTTATAACGTAAATTCGCCATGTGCATAAGGGGACATGGGGGACTATCTTGGTTACACGTGGCAATTGTATATGTGTGCGAAAATTGGCCCCCTCCTTCCACATCCTCATCCCATCTTGATCTCTCTATCTCTGTTAACAACACTACCACTTCCTCCATTTCTCAACTCCGCTGCCTACTCTTCTCTCTCCTTTGCCCCCCCCCCCCCCACATTCAATCTTTAGCCCAATCCTATTGCTTCCAACTCTGCAACATCGCCAGCATCCGGCCCTTCCTTTCTCAGGATGCCACAAAAACCATCATCCATGCTCTCATTATTTCCCGTCTTGATTACTGCAACCTTCCCTTACCGCCCCCCCCTCCCCTCAGGTCTATAATCAATGCGGCTGCAAGACTCATCTTCTTTTCCCGCCACTCCTCTTCTGCCTCCCATCTGTGCCTCGCCCTACACTGGCTCCCCTTCCCCTACAGGATCCTTTTCAAACTGCTTAAACTGACCTACAAGGCCCTCTCCCTCTTCACTGCCCCATACATCTCCAACCTCCTCTCCATTCACATTCCATCCCGTTCCCTGCGATAGGCCAATGACCGTCACCTCCCCTCCGCTCTGATCACCTCATCCTATTCCAGAATCCAAGATTTCTCCCAGGCTGCCCACCTCCACTGGAGTGACCTCCCACGCTCTATCCGACTGCCCCCTAATTTGTGCACCTTCAAACAAGCACTCAAAACTCATCTGTTCCTCAAAGCCTACCAGCCATCCGCCTAACCTTCTCTCAATGCTTGATCGCCTCACCTCTATTCCCCAGTCACGCTACTCGCTCCTCTTGTGCTTGATCCCCTCTGACTCCCCATTGTGCCTCCTGCCTGTTTGCCCTCCCTTTAGGACGTAAGCTTTTACGAGCAGAGCCCTCTTCCCTCCTGTCTCTCTACCTATTGTTCTGCTCCAACTCCACTATGCTAGCTGTGTTTGGAGTTATTGAAGTACTGGTATTTTTGTTCACTGTTCTGTACTGTATTAACCTGTATGGCCAACTGTCTGTTTTGTGTACAGTGCTGCAGAAATTTTGTGGCGCCCTATAAAGATTATTAATAATAACATAATAATAATAATAATAATATTATTATTAATAACTGGCAGCCAATCAGAGCATTGGATCATTCACAGCACAGAAGGGAACAGAGCAAATTACGTTGTGAGCCTCCTTGTTTATTACCTGCCTGGATTCTGTGACTCCCCATGGGCTCCTGCTTGATACTGATAATCTCATAGTCAATCAGACTCTTCATTAGGTATTCCAGGAAGATCTGCACCTCTGGGACATAAGGACTCCACTTTGACAGTAAACCGAAGCTCTGAAAGTCAACCTTGGATAAGCGCAGCTTGTAGAAGAAGTCAGACAGCCACTTGACGGTCTCCAAAACCTGTAAACAACAATCACATTAGAGATTGCTTTCACCCTCTGCATCAAAAGTAGCAAGTGACCTATCAAAAAGTTCGTGGTGGTTAAGAGGCTTATTTAGGACAAAAGGCACAAATAATAAAGCATACTATGTCAGTTATACTTCATGTGATCGCCAATCATGCCTAAGTGCACAAATCAACCGATCTGTAGTCTGTACACAACATTTAGCATCTGTGTATATGTTTCCTAATATGCAGCAGTATTAATATTGTGCTTGATGAACGTTACCTCTCTCTGCGGGATTCGTCTACATACGATATATAATGCTGGTGGGAACCTGGCTTTTACGGTAATTCCGGTCAATGAACAGAGCTACTTATACCTGCTCGGCCGACAATATCATTTTGTTGACGCAGTTTGGAAAGGCGAGCAGGTCCTTGGAATCCAGTTCGATGGCGTTTGGTGGAACTCTCGGGGTGTAACATCCTACAGCCTTGAGAGATGTCCTCCAGCACTCGGGGCTCAGAAGCTGCTCTGAAGAACCTTCAAAGAAAGGAACAGCAAGTAATAGAGTTACAATGTATCCTAAATCAGGGAGTAATACCACAAAGTACAACAGTAGCTTCTATTTAACATAAAGAATAAATGTCTTTTGCCTTCATGTAGTTTTCCTTTATGGTCATTAATGTTTATGTTCGTATTGTTCAAGACTAATTTCCTTACCTACATCTTTCCTATTGTTGTTGTTCGTTCCTTTACATTCTTTATGTCATTTACACAATCATATAAATGTCAGATACACCTGACAGCTGAACATTCTAAGCATCTAGTATAGTTTACTCCTCATCGCCACCTACTGGCTGAAAGAATTAATGTAGCTGCTGTGTTTTCTTGGTTGCGGGAGGAGCTGAGGGATAAAGGCACCTGATGTCAAGCTCCTCTGCCAAGTCCCATCAAAAAGTAACATGTGCTGCTGTGATAACTAGCAAGGAGGAGGAAGATGCCGTTATCTCAGAGAGTAAACCACATGTATACATTGCAATTCTCTGCTGTGCATATAAATAAATACTATAAACTCCCTCCCCGTTACACCCACCATTACCGCAATACAGAAGGCAGAGGGCGTACCAGATAGTGTGGTGGCTCTTGATTGGATGATCCATTTGGGTGCTGCCATCCCTCTGCCCTGTCCCCTTTAGCAATGCATGGAGAATAAAACTTCAATAGGACTATAGGACTGCTTCTGGCAGGAACACCACTGATCGTTCTCTCCCCATTTTGTTGGTTAGGGGTGTTTTTCAATGGGGGAGCTTTGCAAAATCCTCCCTTCTCTAGTCTGGTACTTTGGTGGGGTTCTTCCTCAAAGACACCCATATCTTCTGCTATTCGGTTGTGTCTCCATATACACTATACTGGGAGGAGGCAGGAGGAGCTGCTGCAGACAGTGCTAGGATCTAATTTGCTGATAGAAATGAGAGCCGGATAGTAAAAGGCAAAATGCTACGGCCATCCAATTGGAAGCCATCTATTGTTTCTAGCAGTGTGTAGGGAGTGCAACAACCATCCAATCAGAGCCATCTCTCTTTCTAGCAGTGTGTAGAAGAGTGTCATCCAATCAAGAGTCAGCTGCCATGTTCAGCACTTTTTTTGTGTCAGGCACACTGACGTCATGCTGCACATCCTGCCTCCATGTTGCTAGTCGATACAGTGGTGTACAAGCACACCACAAGATTTTGGGTGAAATAAGGGACCTCGCTGGTAAAACCAAAATAAGCCCCGCCCAATCCTACCAAACTCCACCCTGCCCCACCCACTTTGAATGAAGTTCCACCCATTTCTGTGTAAGTCATGCTTTGGGACGGTCCTGCCAAAATCATAATGTTGGAAGGTAAGCAGACGCATGATTCAAACAAAGGGGCACCAGCAAAATATAAGTGTATGGGTATATGGGGCTGCGCTAACTTCTCCCACTAAAGCCCAGCATACGGGAACGTTACTTACTCTGCATGAGCAGCCTCAGGCAGTCGCTGTAATGATCGGGGAACTGGTAGCGCAGGATGGAGTTCCAGTGCTTGCAGAAGATATTAAACGGCATCAGCAGGTCCTCCTCCGGCGCCAGGCCGCACAGCGACAGAGCCAGGTGCACAGACTCCAGCAGTTTGCTCCGCTCGGCCATGGAAGGTTTTGCAGAGTTTAGCCAGTGGTTCAAGTCAAACTGTAGAGGAAACAATAAGATGGGGGTCCATGAAATCAAGACACTGAAGTTAACTTCCGAAAATGCAAAACTGCTGCCTGCAGTGCAAAAACCGATTAGTAACAACACGCACCTATTGTGGGCGAATGACAGGGAGTATGGGGGCTAGATGCATGACTGCGTCTAGTTAGGATCAAACAAGATTTCATTGTGCAGGATGAGATTATTTAAATGAGTTTCAAGGGAGGACATATTAAGTTTTCCAGGTGAGTTATACCAGGTGAGGGAAAGTGTACTTCTATCCCAAACCTCAGGTAAGAGCGGTAATAGATGTGGGGATTACTTTTATCATCGTCCCTCACATTTCTGATTTTCCAGTGCCCAATAATTTAACCTTTATCAACTTGAACTATAATATGTAGATACGAGAAGATATAAAAAGAGGGAATTGACCGCACCATGACGTTCCCTATAGCTTCCCACAGATGATTCCCCACGTTTATCCACGGTGACAGCAGACCACGTAGAAGTGACATAATCACGTCAGTGAGGACATGGAACTCGCCTTAGTTAGCAGCATGAAGATGACGTCATTGTTGTCCTCAGAAATGGCCTCCACCACCTTCTCGTACAAATGCACAAAATCCCCAGGAGAGGCGGCCGGGGTGAAAAACGGAGACAGCAGATTGCACAACCTCCGATTTTGCAAAATGGTCCGAAGTATCGGCCGACATTCAGACTGGGTTCCACTTATAAACACCTATGATGGAGACGAACAAAGTAGGACAAGTTAAGAAAATAATATTTATAAAATGTACATGATTCTGCCACACCAAATATCATGAAAACTTGTGAAACTACTGAGAATAAGGAGAGTTGTACTTATTATTAGATCCTGGAGGCTGAATGGATCTGTTACCTGCAAGAAAACCTTCACTTAAAGAGCAAGAGATAACTGGCCCTTGAAAAGCACAGAAGGACAAAATGTGCAATACGAGGGAGGAAAAGGAGGACCCGTGCCTGCCATGGTGTTTTGAAGACATATTTTAGGTTGCGAGTAACAGAATTGGCAAAACCAACTCCAACCAACCAATGGAGACGGAGGGAAGCGGGAAATGAACCGGAATGACCAATGAAACACCAGAACTTGGTGACTTACGCCACTGGGTTCCACTTCTGCAGTCTCAGATGTTCACAACCAAAAGTCCCGCCCTAATCAGGCATCCACTGGCAGCCACGGGCAGGCTGGCACTTGTAGTTACACAATCACTAGCATGGCCAAGCAGCTAATGGATTTCAAGGCTTGCTGGGACTCAGTTCCAAAAACAACTTAATTACTGTTTATCTATCTTTTACACATTACTCTGCCCTCCACAGCCCAGGAGGGGAGGAAGGAGGGAAGAGGGCTCTTCTGCATGGGGCATTTTTGCGGGGCTAATTTGCCTGGAAAATTCCGCCCCATATGGAGGTTGTTGTTATGACAGGTGGACCCCAACTTAAGGGCGTATTCAATTGTTCCTCCGGCCGCCGTAAAAACGAGCGCGTTAAAACTATTACCGTTTATACGG
Source organism: Mixophyes fleayi (assembly GCF_038048845.1). Lineage (NCBI taxonomy): Eukaryota > Metazoa > Chordata > Amphibia > Anura > Limnodynastidae > Mixophyes > Mixophyes fleayi. The sequence continues at coordinate 447,236,571 of NC_134402.1, read as the reverse complement.
TAATATTGCGCGTAAAAAACGTTAATACGGTAGTTTACTCGCTTCAGCGAGTAGTTACCATATTAACGGTAATAGTTTTAGAGCGCTCGTTTTCCCGGCGGCCGGAGCAACAATTGAATACGCCCCTTAGTGTGGCTCTCCCTATCAGTGTGTCCACCCAATCCCTGTGTGGCCTGTTGCTGGTAGTCAATTGTTCTGGGGAACCCCACAGTCTTTGTTCCCTGCATTAGCGGTAACCATCTAAGCACTAGTGTTGGCTACTCTTTTAGGGGGTGGGAGATGGGGAGTTTGTTTGACTTTTTTCAGTTATTTACTTTTGTTTTTATTACAATTAGTATATATATATATATATATATATATATATATATATATATATATATATATATATATATATATATATATATCTTTACACCATGGCCTCAGAAGCCACAAGCTTTACACGTCTTTGGAGATGCGGGCTAGTACTGTAAACATCTCGCACTTGTATTCCCCGATCTGTCTACAGGTGTAGGCGGCCAGAAGTGCAAGTTACACTTAACAAAATGACGTTTAATTTTACTGCAGCCCTATGTGACCTTTGTATCTGGCGGTCAGATGATTCATGAATGTGCATTTCCTATGATATGTGTTATAGACCAGAGCTACATGGCCTAATCGTGTGCAAAACATCTCAAATGCTGATTGACCAATGACACCTTAGCGGTCCCTGTATTGCAGAGAACTTTAGTTTTAGATTACTTTTTCTTTAACATAAACACAAATACCGACCCACCTGTCCCAATATTTCAATGCAAGAGGTGAAGAACTGGCGGGAGGGAGGGTGGCGCTGTGTTTCGTCGCACACAAACTCCACTATGGCGAAGAACGTCCCGATTCCAATCTTCTGTATCTCCAGGGGTGACTGCACTTTGTACGCGTTCACCAGAGACCTGTGCGGACAATGCCCAGACAGCAACGTATTATATAAACTATAGGGAATGTGTGGTACCTAACATACAGCGCAGGTTACATCTGCAGCCAGTGGGAATAACAAGCCCATTGTCTATGATAACTCACGTTATAAAGTTCTCCAGATGGACAGCAGTTTCTATAATGTTAAGCTGTGTCGGCTTAGTGGATTCAGCCTGTAGCTGTTTCATCTCTCTCCGCAGAATGTGAAGCTGCTGGCTGACGGCTTCATCCATCTGCATGCCTTCAAACTAGAGGAGAACACGTCTCGTTAAACCGTCATTTACATGAGTTGGCTGTATCTGAGCACCACTGCATTCAAACATCAAACTCAATTATAGAGAGTAACTCGAACTAGAAATGACTGGACCTCACTTTTATTGCACATAGAATACAACAACAATGTGGATATAGGGTACATTTTAGGAATAGAAGATATCCAAAAAAATAAATGTATTTTATTTGCCTTTTTAGGCTACAAATACGTAGCCGAAACTACTAGGACAACATTTAGGAAATGGTTCTGATAAGACCCCTCACCTTGACCATCACAACGGCCGGCCCGTTGCAGGTCTTATTTAAATTGCTTCGACATTCCATCTTCATTTCAATCTGTTCTTCGCGGTTGACGTAAAGTTTGGGGATTGTATCAAGCATCTCGCTGTCTAAGGCGACTTGCTGGGACTCCCGCATAGAGGCAGTTCTGCGACGGAAACAGAACGAGCAGTTAGCAAGAAGTATCAGCTGCTTAATGTACCTTTATCAACACACAAAATATCATCTGTTGCTGTCTAGGACATCCCTTTATAGACAACATCCGAAATAATGGCCTTTGAAACCTGAGCCTAAAAGTTCTTTGTCAGGCTTTCAGCTGTTGTGGAACTACAAGTTGCAGCATGCCCAGGCAGACTTGTAGTTCTCAATCCAGAGATGGACTAAGCCCGTACGACACCGATCTGGATGTGTTAAAATCAGTAGGGAAGAAGTTAGCAAAGTGTTGGTGTTGTTCAGGGGCATTTATCTAGAGCGCTGGATCATTGATCCTTCAGACAACGGCATTTTAGGAGTGGTATTTAGCAGCGCTGTAAAAGGGTAACGCTTCAGTGTAAACAAGATCTAACATCTAGTTGGCTGTTGCGGGTTACAGCACCTTTTTGTCTGTGCACCGGTGTTCCTGACTATACCTACAGTCTCTATACATAATAAGAGTGGTGTCACTTACTTTGCATGCTGCTGTAGGATAGTCAGATCTTTGTGTACGAGCTTCATGGCATCCTGGGTGTTGATGTAACACGAAGGTGGAATGACTGGCACAGGCGGCTTCATGAGCTGCAGGGTGACGCCCGGGCAGGGGGCACTGTGCTTCTTCAGGTTCCTTAGGATTCTCTCCTTTGCAGCTGAAAACACAAACACCATTTACATAAAACATAGGACTAAGCTTATTGTCAGCGAATTCTATCCAGAAAGAGATTTACCAAATTATTTAGATCTGGGAAGCCTCCTGTGATCCCACTGATCGTTATTCAACTATATTTAATTACAATACATATACATATAAATGCAATCTCACACACACTATCGTATACAGCCATGTATGTATGATACATGGCTAAGTGGCTTAGTGGTTAGCACTTCTGCCTTACAGCACTGGGGACATGAGTTCAATTGCCGCCCATGACCTTATCCATGTGGAGTTTGTATGTTCTCCCCGTGTTTGCGTGGGTTTCCTCCGGGTGCTCCGGTTTCCTCCCACAAACCAAAAACATACTAGAAGGTTAGTTGGCTGATATTAAATTGACCCTAGTGTCTCTCTGTGTGTGTGTGTGTGTGTGTGTGTGTACGTTAAGGAATTTAGACTGTAAGCTCCAATGGGGCAGGGACTGATGTGAGCGAGTTCTCTGTACAGCGCTGCGGAATCAGTGGCGCTATATAAATAAATGGTGATGATGATGAGGATGATAGCACTAGCGACCTAAGAAATCTACATCAATAAACGGTACCTGTCACTGGGGTCGGTGCGTCTACGGAAACAACAGGAGTCAGCAAACTTGTGTCCATCTCCACCTTGATTTGGTTCCAAGCGTTTACAGTTTCCTGGATTTCGTATATGATACGATCCATGTTGATAAACTCCATCCAGAGGTTCTAGAGTTAGAGAATAGTGTGAGTTCTGCAGACTGCTGCATTATCAGTATTTGCTGCAATAACACTTAAAATATATGTTTTACAGCTGGGAACAATGCACAGAGGAAACAGTATAGATTCATAAAGAAAAGGTTTTATCTTCTACTATTTACACGAAACTTGACGGAAACATTCAGGTATTAAAAGGAAAACTACATTGTCTGATAACTTTTCCCCTGAATTCCCCTCTCCGATTAGAAGTACAATCCTGCCATTCCAGAGACTGCTATCCTTTCTGGGGGTAAATGACTCAATTAGCGAATTTGTAGCCGGTTTAATGTTGCCTATAGCAACCAATCAGATCACAGCTAGAATTTTGAAATGCGCTAAATAAATGACAACTAGAACCTGATTGGTTGCTATAGGCAACATCTCCACTTTTCAAACCGGCCAGAAACTCGCAGCTTGATACATTTACCCCCTGGAATCCCAAGTCTGGGTAGAACAACAGGCAGGTCTAAGCTTGTGGAAAACTAGTGTTATTCTTTAAGAGTTAATACTCTTCTTTCGAAATAAAATTAACTTAAGACTGATAGATACTATAAGAAACTGGATATGGCCATGGAAAAATGATTCTCTTAAAAGAAATATACCATATACCTTATACCTTCAAGAATACTTATTGTTTAAGAGATGCTTTAGTCAAAATCGATTACTTAATAATGTCATACACACAGAATAGGATTAGACATGGTTATTTGGCCAGTCGGCTTCACTGTTCTGTTGCTGTCCATCTACAAACCTTCATGGAATAATTAGATGTGCTGGATTTTTTACATATAGAGCAGCATTTGACACCACAGTTTTCCTGAATCTGTACCCTGTGCTCTTTCCACAAAAATACAGGCTGTGACTTCCTGCTGCCTCCAATCCGCTTGTAACATCATGTCACTGCCCGTGTTACATGCAGCCCTGTCCTCACTAACACATTACTCATCTCCTGATATACTCTGTGCTGCTGGGGACCCTGCTCCTTCCACTATATAACTCTCAGTCTGTGGCTTCCTGCTGCATCCATTCCCCTCCTCACATCATGTCACTGCCCGTGTTACATGCAGCCCTGTCCTCACTAACACATCACTCATCTCCTGATATACTCTGTGCTGCTGAGGACCCTGCTCCTTCCACTATATAACTCTCAGTCTGTGGCTTCCTGCTGCCTCCATTCCCCTCCTCACATCATGTCACTGCCCCTGTCACATGCAGCCCTGTCCTCACTAACACATCACTCGTCTCCTGATATACTCTGTGCTGCTGGAGGACCCTGCTCCTTCCACTATATAACTCCCAGTCTGTGGCTTCCTGCTGCCTGCACATATGAGCAGAGCAGGAGGACTGAATATAGAACCACATGAAACGCTACCTAAATACTGACTTAATACATGTGTAACACTTCTCCTATGTCATTACATGCTCAGTTACTGACCTGCTCATTCCGCATGATCTTAGCCAGCCTGTGAGGGTCATACTGCTTGGGGAGAGTTGGGATATACACATCTCCTTTCTGGAACTTGTCATCTTCCAGCCAGACAATAAACACATTAAATAACCTATGGAAAAAGACAAAACATACTATGAAATAATCCCAGTGATAATAAAAGATACATGTAATTTATATCCCGTTACCGTTTTACACACATGCTGCAGACATGTACCACTCTGTTTATTGTCTGACAAAGGGATTTTGGCCGACACATCATTAGAGTCAGTGACTTCTTGCCTGAAGCTACTGCTGAATCTTAAGACAACGGTTCATCCGTCAACACACATATCTCTAATGTGATAAGATTAAGTGAACAGTTAATATAACTTTGCTGATACACAATGATAACACATCATTATAGCTCATATTACAGATTGAGCATGGTTCTGACAAACGCCACCATCCAACAGTGGTGGGTGAAATAATCCTGCTCCCTCCATTTACCGTATTTCCCCATGTATAAGGTGCTCCCATTTATAAGATGCACCTTAATTTTGGCCCCGAAATTTGAAAAAAAAAATATTACGGTAGCTGTCAAAAAAGGCAGGGAGAGTGTAATGGCCGGCTGCTCTGATTGTGATCAGAGCAGCCGGGCAGAACACTCTCCCTGCAATCGCCTTCCCCCGCTGCCTCTGTGCCTCTGTCCCCCTCCTCCTGGATCCCCGCTGCCACTGTGCCTGTCCCCCTCCTCCTGGATCCCCGCTGCCACTGTGCCACTGTCCCCCTCCTCCTGGATCACCCCGCTGCCACTAACGCTGCCCCGCTCCCCCTCGATCCCCCCCGCTGCCACTGTAACGCTGCCCCCCCCCCCCCCCCGCATCCCCGTTACCCCTGTATAAGAAGCACCCAGGTTTTAGACCCAAACTTTTTGGGAAAAAGGTGCGTCTTATACATGGGGAAATACGGTATGTATTTGTAACGTACCATGAGAGGGGTGCTCAAACATGTCATCTATACAGAACGGTACTATATAATTATACTATCTGTATAATGTGCTATCCAGGGATGACTTGCCGATATGAAATGAAATAGGGTATTTTTATAGAAAGATCCTAAACACTCCACTTTCAATTATCTTGAGTGTAATTTGGTGACGGGTCTTTAACCCTGCTGGGCCCTCTGAAAATCATCGTCTGGAACTATCATAGTAAAACACATTATAAACTAGTAAAGACATCAGGGAATCATGGAGTGTAACCTTAAAAGACCGTCACAGACAGGAAGCAGCAGATCTTACCGCCAGGACACAGAAGAGGGCAGAGTACCCGTTAATACTAAACTGCAGTTAGTTGGTAATTATGTAAAAAAGGGAAATCTTTAAACACAAAATGTATCCTAATCACATCAACTGAAAATACAACAGCTACACAACACTGAAGTGTATGACCAAGCGCTAAAACAGTAACTCACATCAACTACATAGGGGCCAATCAGAAGGATCACAGGAGGGATATTAATGTAAACTGGTGCACAGTAACTGTGCAAGAAAGATGCTGTAACCATAGCATCAAAGACAGACTCACGTTTTGTTGTACAGTTTAAAGAATGAAACGCATCTGATTGGTTGTTAGGGGATGCAGTACCATGTTTGCAGTTAGCTGTGCACCAGGGTTCATAGATGCCCCCCAATCCCTATTGTAGTCACACAAAGAGGGAACACGAGGACGTCTGAGTGATTCTTCCCCTAGATACCTCCTCTCACTTCTTGGAATACAGCAGAATATGCGCTACATTTCCGGATGTTCTCCACACCCTTGGAACCCTTTATGTTAATAAGGACCCTGGAAAGGGTCTCAAACTACAAGACAATTAACAGGACATGTCTATTTCATAGAGTACATTTAATGTAAACTTGTCCCTCCAGGAAAGGACAGTCTATTCCAAGAGCTGTGACCATAATAAAAATGACATAACATAAGGAGTATATGATGGCTGCCAAGATATAACAAGCGCAATAGCACATTGTGTACAAAGCAGTTTATACAGGTAGTATTGTGCAACGGAGGACTCGCAACACAACATTGAAACAAGGCAGAAAGTTATAAGTAGCGTCAGAAATCAAAGCACACAGGACACGGCACACACTGAAATGTAGTGACACAAGGGAGTCACACACGGGGGACCCATATGCGAGTCACACACGGGGAGTCACACACGGGGGACCCATATGCGAGTCACACACGGGGAGTCACACACGGGGAGTCACACACGGGGTTCCCATATATTCGAGTCACAGATGAGGGTCACACACGGGGAGTCACACGCGGGGAGTCACACACGGGGTTCCCATATATTCGACTCACAGATGAGGGTCACACACGGGGAGTCACACGCGGGGAGTCACAAATAGGACTCACGCGGGGAGTCACACACGGGGAGTCACACGCGGGGAGTCACAAATAGGACTCACGCGGGGAGTCACACACGGGGAGTCACACACGGGGAGTAACAAATAGGACTCACGCGGGGAGTCACACGCGGGGAGTCACACGCGGGGAGTCACAAATAGGACTCACACGGGGAGTCACACACGGGGAGTCACGCACAGGGAGTCACGCACAGGGAGTCACGCACAGGGAGTCACGCACAGGGAGTCACGCACAGGGAGTCACGCACGGGGAGTCACACACGGGGAGTCACACACGGGGAGTCACACACGGGGAGTCACACACGGGGAGTCACACACGGGGAGTCACAAATAGGACTCACGCGGGGAGTCACACACGGGGAGTCACACACGGGGAGTAACAAATAGGACTCACGCGGGGAGTCACACGCGGGGAGTCACACGCGGGGAGTCACAAATAGGACTCACACGGGGAGTCACGCACGGGGAGTCACGCACGGGGAGTCACGCACGGGGAGTCACGCACGGGGAGTCACACACGGGGAGTCACACACGGGGAGTCACACACGGGGAGTCACACACGGGGAGTCACACACAGGGAGTCACACACAGGGAGTCACACACAGGGAGTCACACACAGGGAGTCACACACAGGGAATCACAAATAGGACTCACACGGGGAGTCACGCACAGGGAGTCACGCACAGGGAGTCACGCACAGGGAGTCACGCACAGGGAGTCACACACAGGGAGTCACACACAGGGAGTCACACACGGGGAATCACAAATAGGACTCACACGGGGAGTCACGCACAGGGAGTCACGCACAGGGAGTCACACACAGGGAGTCACACACAGGGAGTCACACACGGGGAATCACAAATAGGACTCACACGGGGAATCACAAATAGGACTCACACGGGGAGTCACGCACAGGGAGTCACACACAGGGAGTCACACACAGGGAGTCACACACAGGGAGTCACACACAGGGAGTCACACACGGGGAGTCACAAATAGGACTCACACGGGGAGTCACAAATAGGACTCACACGGGGAGTCACACACGGGGAGTCACACACGGGGAGTCACACACGGGGACATATGGGAGTGCTTGAACGCAGCGTTTTTCCATTTATCAAACCTGCCACACAGAAGCCATTAGACCCACAATGCTATCTGATCCTAATCACTTTCATGTGACAGAGGAGCACTCTGACTGCCATCCTGTTAGTAACGGAGCTCCTATGAACACAAGAGCTCCTGCAGCCACCATAATGGATGTGGAAGCTCCCAGCAATACATCAGCCTGAACTCCTTACTTGACCAGCTCTTTGTGCAGATCCGGGGCAGTCATAACCTCGTGTGAGCTGCCCCCCGAGTCGGAGAAGACCGGGGACCCGTCCATAGGAACCAGGACTCTCATGGCTTTGCTGGCCGAGTGGTGGAAATCTGCCACTTCCATCAGACGACGCTTCATCTGCTTCAGGAGGTGAGTGTGGGCTGAGCTGCTGAAGAACCTCTTCCCGATGCAGCCCTCCACTGGTAACCTGAGCACAGGGGAAACACAACCTAATGATCTAGAGTCATATTACGGGTAAGAGATGAAAGCCGCATATTTCACCACTATATCTAAAATACAAGTTGCATTTGTTCTGTAGCACAAGCTGTTCCCTGGAATCAGTCGTTTTCTGTTAACGTGGCTTCTTGAAGTGTCCTTCAATGGGGTTATTTACAGGAAGTCAGCTGTGCGTAGGAAAATATCCCCCCCCCCCTCCCCTCACTATTGCAACGTTATCTTGAACATTTTCAGTTCTAATTACATTCAGAAACATTTACATATCTGTATTTGTGAAAGGAATCAGTAGCTCTCTCATACAAGGTGACTATTTCAGTATTCGTGGCTCATTAACTCTAAACTTTATGGCCCTTACCGTACTCATGAGTTGGGCTGAGAATGGGAAGCTTAAGACCAAACTGATTTGTATTTGTGAATATTGTTACATTTGCAGACTTTTGTAAACTGCAGATATGGCAGACATAGGGATTTAGGATTTATCAACAAAATGCCAATTCTTTGCAGAGTCCATTGTGCCAACAGATCAATAGTTATATCTACGGCTCGGCATGAAGGTGGAGAAAGGTGGGATTTCCCTGAGTAACTGCATTCAGTGATATCACTGAGCACTGATTAAGAAGCAGCAGCAAGAAAGAAAACATTTGTAAAAAGCACTAGAACACAGTATATATCCTTTACTTTGTTACTTCCACGATTTCTTTAAAAAAAGCTGAAATGAGAAGTCTACTTTTCCAGTAATAAAATGTAAATTCATAGAATTACACATTAAGTAGTAGAGTAAACACATGGGGTATATTTACTAAACTGCGGGTTTGAAAAAGTGGAGATGTTGTCTATGGCAACCAATCAGATTCTAGCTGTCATTTTGTAGAATGCACTAAATAATTGAAAGCTAGAATTTGATTGTTGCTACAGGCAACATCTCCACTTTTTGAAACCCCGCAGCTTAGTAAATATATCCCATGGTATTTTTGAACACCACTGGCCTGAATCATTAAGAAACGTACAGCTGATTCGGGCTGTATTTTACGTAAAATCAGTCTGTGCATGCCCAGAACTGGACCATACGCCAGAGAACGTAGCAACGTCCAATTCATCTTCGAGCGCAAAGGACACTTTCTACCACCAATGATTTCAGGGGTGAACCAGGGTGGGAAAGGGTCGTATGAACCTAGTCAATATATGGTAAGGGTGCGCCAAGCTCCAGCGCACGGACATTCAATCTCTTGCTCCAGCTACAGGGCAGGTGTTAGTGCCCAGTGATAGTGATGATGGCTGTGTATACAGCTAGAACATGTGTTTGTAATCAGGAGCAAATGTAAAAATGCATTTTAAGTACAGTAGTCATTCTTAACATTCTAATAAATGTAATTTATGGGGGGGGGGGGAACAAAACACTATTTTTTAATGATTTATCATTATTGACTATATTATTAGCAGACATTAATTGAATAGTTTTTTATTCTGTGCGTTCTTTTGTGACTTTACACTCCACATATGTATTGGACGTATCCTGCAGTGTATTGTCTGTTACAGCAGAGCGGACCTAGACCCGTATTCATCACCAGACGTATCGTCAGACCCGCTCCGTGTTGAATACACACGTATGCCCGATATACTTACGTTTTGTTTTTTTAAAAAAAAACGCTCATTACGTTTGTTTTGTGTTTCTTGATGAGTGAAGCCCTAAAATCTCCAAACTATTTGGTGATCGCTCCATTAGCGAAACCTGTGCACATTACCAACATTACATCAGTGTCTACGAAGGCATCTTACCCATACTGCGGTCCCGGACGGTTAAGGTAAAGGAGGAAAAATTTCTGCCAAAAAAATGGTAGGAGGGGGTGATCCGCTGGGGTGGCCATAGCTTGGTGAGCCCAGCGATAGATCATTAACCTCTGTACAGAAGGCACGATGGGTAACTTCAGCTGCTGCTGGGCTTTCTGCAAAGACATGAGAGACCCCCCTAATATATAAGGGACGAGAGCACATCCTAAGATACCATTACCCAAAAAATACAAAACAAGAAAGAAAGAACCTCTAATACTGAAGATTGTCCACGAAAAATAGAAGACAAAATAGAAACACCCCAAGATAGACGACTAGAGTGCGACTCAAAGGTACAAGATAAGATAGAATTCCCCCTTTAAACATCAAGAGGCAAGAAAGATCCCCTATCCCCAAAATAGACGACAATACAGACCCTCTAAACTAAACCTCAAACCCTGCTCTGATCCGAAGAACATCGTCCACCTTCTATGGGGAGATACCTTCAAAGCTTGATCGGGACTGAAGGACGAATGGTTGAGTAACTCGTACTCTACTACACGGCGCAGCTGGGAATCTTCTTCAAACAGAGACTCGGTCATAAGCACAGTCCATGAGAACCAGATCTGGAAGAGAGATCAATAACGGAAGAGATTAAAGAATGCTTTATCTATAAAACTAGAAATAAGGCTAGCTTACTGAAGCGGGAGATGTGAGCCTTTCATGCTGAATAAACAAGGAAAGGACCTATTATCTTACCATTTACCAAGCGGCCACAAGAGGCGCTGTTCCACTAGAGTCTATGGTCGGGGTAGCTGTATCCAAGACGTAACGTGTGTAGAACGTCTACTAATTGTTTTACTGAACACACACGTGGCATAACACTTACATAGCAATCTTCTCCCATGGAACGTAACACATACTCTCTGCCTGCAATGTCTATATCTTCCTTAGCAGAAAGTCACATATTGAAATTTACAGTACACCTTTCAGACCACTAGAGGGTGCTAAGACACACACGTTGATAACACTATTTATCACATCACTAAAATATAACCAGGACTAGTTCTCATATATAGACCATCAGTACCTGGGAGGGGTTGTAGTTGTTATCGATGAAAGAAGGAGTCACATTGCCAGCCACAAACCAGCCGACAAACGAGGAGAGAATCCCGCGGTCACAGTGATAGCCCAGCGCGTCCTATTAAAGGAAGGTTCACATATTGTAGCAAGTCAAGGTGTTCAACCGTATATTGTATTGTGGTGACTGTGACACTCTCTGTACACTGTGTATTGTATTGTGGTGACTGTGACACTCTCTGTACACCGTGTATTGTATTGTGGTGACTGTGACACTCTCTGTACACTGTGTATTGTATTGTGGTGACTGTGACACTCTCTGTACACCGTGTATAGTATTGTGGTGACTGTGACACTCTCTGTACACCGTGTATTGTATTGTGGTGACTGTGACACTCTCTGTACACTGTGTATTGTATTGTGGTGACTGTGACACTCTCTGTACACTGTGTATTGTATTGTGGTGACTGTGACACTCTCTGTACAGTGTATTGTATTGTGGTGACTGTGACACTCTCTGTGCACCGTGTATTGTATTGTGGTGACTGTGACACTCTCTGTACACTGTGTATTGTATTGTGGTGACTGTGACACTCTCTGTACACTGTGTATTGTATTGTGGTGACTGTGACACTCTCTGTACACCGTATATTGTATTGTGGTGACTGTGACACTCTCTGTACACTGTGTATTGTATTGTGGTGACTGTGACACCCTGTGTACACTGTGTATTGTATTGTGGTGACTGTGACACTCTCTGTGCACTGTGTATTGTATTGTGGTGACTGTGACACTCTCTGTACACCGTGTATTGTATTGTGGTGACTGTGACACTCTCTGTGCACTGTGTATTGTATTGTGGTGACTGTGACACTCTCTGTACACCGTATATTGTATTGTGGTGACTGTGACACTCTCTGTACACTGTGTATTGTATTGTGGTGACTGTGACACCCTGTGTACACTGTGTATTGTATTGTGGTGACTGTGACACTCTCTGTACACTGTGTATTGTATTGTGGTGACTGTGACACTCTCTGTGCACTGTGTATTGTATTGTGGTGACTGTGACACTCTCTGTACACTGTGTATTGTATTGTGGTGACTGTGACACTCTCTGTACACCGTATATTGTATTGTGGTGACTGTGACACTCTCTGTACACTGTGTATAGTATTGTGGTGACTGGGACACTCTCTGTACACCGTGTATTGTATTGTGGTGACTGCGGCACTCTCTGTGCACTGTGTATTGTATTGTGGTGACTGTGACACTCTCTGTACACTGTGTATTGTATTGTGGTGACTGTGACACTCTCTGTACACTGTGTATTGTATTGTGGTGACTGTGACACTCTCTGTACACTGTGTATTGTATTGTGGTGACTGCGGCACTCTCTGTGCACTGTGTATTGTATTGTGGTGACTGTGACACTCTCTGTACACTGTGTATTGTATTGTGGTGACTGTGACACTCTCTGTACACTGTGTATTGTATTGTGGTGACTGTGACACTCTCTGTACACCGTATATTGTATTGTGGTGACTGTGACACTCTCTGTACACCGTATATTGTATTGTGGTGACTGTGACACTCTCTGTGCACTGTGTATTGTATTGTGGTGACTGTGACACTCTCTGTACACCGTGTATTGTACTGTGGTGACTGTGACACTCTCTGTACACTGTGTATTGTATTGTGGTGACTGTGACACTCTCTGTACACTGTGTATTGTATTGTGGTGACTGTGACACTCTCTGTACACCGTATATTGTATTGTGGTGACTGTGACACTCTCTGTACACCGTATATTGTATTGTGGTGACTGTGACACTCTCTGTGCACCGTGTATTGTATTGTGGTGACTGCGGCACTCTCTGTACACTGTGTATTGTATTGTGGTGACTGTGACACTCTCTGTACACTGTGTATTGTATTATGGTGACTGTGACACTCTCTGTGCACTGTGTATTGTATTGTTGTGACTGCGACACTCTCTGTACACTGTGTATTGTATTGTGGTGACTGTGACACTCTCTGTACACTGTGTATTGTATTGTGGTGACTGTGACACTCTCTGTACACTGTGTATTGTATTATGGTGACTGTGACACTCTCTGTGCACTGTGTATTGTATTGTGGTGACTGTGACACTCTCTGTACACTGTATATTGTATTATGGTGACTGTGACACTCTGTGTACACTGTGTATAGTATTGTGGTGACTGTGACACTCTCTGTGCACCGTGTATTGTATTGTGGTGACTGTGACACTCTCTGTACACTGTGTATTGTATTGTGGTGACTGCGGCACTCTCTGTACACTGTGTATTGTATTGTGGTGACTGTGACACTCTCTGTACACCGTGTATTGTATTGTGGTGACTGCAACACTCTCTGTACACTGTGTATTGTATTGTGGTGACTGTGACACTCTCTGTACACTGTGTATTGTATTGTGGTGACTGTGACACTCTCTGTACACTGTGTATTGTATTGTGGTGACTGTGACACTCTCTGTACACTGTGTATTGTATTGTGGTGACTGCAACACTCTCTGTGCACTGTGTATTGTATTGTGGTGACTGCGACACTCTTTGCACTGTGTATTATATTGTGGTGACTGTGACGTTCTCTGTGCACTGTGTATTGTATTGTGGTGACTGCGGCACTCTCTGTACACTGTGTATTGTATTGTGGTGACTGCAGCACTCTCTGTGCACTGTGTATTGTATTGTGGTGACTGTGACACTCTCTGTACACTGTGTATTGTATTGTGGTGACTGCAACACTCTCTGTACACTGTGTATTGTATTGTGGTGACTGTGACACTCTCTGTACACCGTGTATTGTATTGTGGTGACTGCAACACTCTCTGTGCACTGTGTATTGTATTGTGGTGACTGCGACACTCTTTGCACTGTGTATTATATTGTGGTGACTGTGACACTCTCTGTGCACTGTGTATTGTATTGTGGTGACTGTGACACTCTCTGTGCACTGTGTATTGTATTGTGGTGACTGTGACACTCTCTTTGCACTGTGTATTATATTGTGGTGACTGCGACACTCTCTTTGCACTGTGTATTATATTGTGGTGACTGTGACACTCTCTGTACACCGTGTATTGTATTGTGGTGACTGCAACACTCTCTGTGCACTGTGTATTGTATTGTGGTGACTGCGACACTCTTTGCACTGTGTATTGTATTGTGGTGACTGTGACGTTCTCTGTGCACTGTGTATTGTATTGTGGTGACTGCGACACTCTTTGCACTGTGTATTATATTGTGGTGACTGTGACGTTCTCTGTGCACTGTGTATTGTATTGTGGTGACTGCGACACTCTCTTTGCACTGTGTATTGTATTGTGGTGACTGCGACACTCTTTGCACTGTGTATTATATTGTGGTGACTGTGACACTCTCTGTGCACTGTGTATTGTATTGTGGTGACTGCGACACTCTCTTTGCACTGTGTATTATATTGTGGTGACTAACGTTCTCTGTGCACTGTGTATTGTATTGTGGTGACTGTGACGTTCTCTGTACGCCGTATATTGTATTTTGGTGACTGTGGCACCCTGTGTACTGTATTGTGGTGACTGTGACACTTTCTGTACACTGTGTATTATATTGTGATGGTCTCTGTACACCGTGTATCACCTTGTGTTGTTGGTAGATCAGTTTCTGCAGACAGTCCTCTTGTGAGTATCTGAACGCTGTTTTGCACAGCTGGTCCATGAGGTGCAGACTGCTCTTATCCCGATGCCAAAGCTGCTGGCTCATGAGAACTTGAGTCCAGAACTCCAGAACGGCTGCTGGGCCTACGTCATTAGGACTAGTGCTAGCAGAGATATGGGCCTGTATAAGAAGAGAGAGGGCAGATGTGACAATTCTCCTGAGTCCATTTCCTTCACAAAATCATCCTTTGTACGTTTCATCCCCTGAATCATCCCGTCCCCTGTGCATTTCATCCACTGAATCACCCAATCCCTTGTGCATTTCATCCACTGAATCACCCAATCCCTTGTACATTTCATCCACTGAATCACCCCATCCCTTGTGCATTTCATCCACTGAATCACCCCATCCCTTGTACATTTCATCCACTGAATCACCCAATCCCTTGTACATTTCATCCACTGAATCACCCCATCCCTTGTACATTTCATCCACTGAATCACCCCATCCCTTGTACATTTTATCTCCTAGACCAACACATTATCACTACATTCAATTGCAGATGGTTTCTTCACCTGGATCATGTTTGTAAGAAGTTTCACATTTTCCCCATAATTGATAGAAGTCAGGTGCTGGGTTACTTTGTGGGTCATTTGCATGGTCATTCCCTGAGGAACCCCACTGTCCAGCTGCAGGAAGAGGTGGATGTAGGACAAAAACCTGCCAATGAAGCAGATACACTGATTACGGTCACAGTGGAGGGGGAAAACACTTTTTCAAATCTACAGTTCAGTATAAAAACCCCTTAGTCTTATTCGATCACAAAGCAACACCACATAAAAGGTTTATGTTGGTCACTCAAGACCAATTACGTCCCTCGGTCCAAGTACCAACCAACAGCATCAATGTCTTCTTTGGCCACATGCAACGGTGTCTAAGGCCAAGTGGTCGGATCACTTCTGCCATAACTGGGTCCTGTTAATGGGGTGGGCCGATAGCAATTACACTCAACCGGGTTTACCAACATAGCCAATAATGATTTGTTCGATTTCAATGTGGAGGCCACAAATACCCGAGAGCGGGGAAACCAGCATTACTTGTTGCTTGTTTATTATTTTGGAACCAATAGGAGATCAAGCAATCGCCAGTTGTGTTACTAGGTGCGATTAAAAAAAGGATGTCCATACACAGTAAAGCATTAGTTGTTACAGTCCACTTCCCTAACTTGTGATTGCCCAATGTTAAATCTTTTATTAGAGAAATAAGTGATTGTTTGATTCGATCGCTGTGGTTCCATAGCACAAAAACTATTTATTAAGATGCGAGGGGATTACATACTTAAAACAGATTTTATATTAATAATCAGATGCAGGAAAAAGGGAGAAATTAAGAGAATAAAATGATATCACCAAGATATTAGCGTGACTAGCCTAACACAAGAGTGTCACTGGGATACTCTGCCTTCCAATGGTCAGAGGAGTACAATATAATCACCGAGATAGGATTATAATTTATATTAATGCCAACTACAATTTCAGGTCATTCAAGGACAATTGTCATTGTTACAATGTTGATTTTAGGAGAACTAGTGAATTTAGCACAGACACAGACATTGAGAATTGTGTACTAACCAAAAGCAATGTTGAATGTAGAATATTGAGAGGCAAAAGAGAATGTTTAACATCTCGAGGTAATGTTGAATCTGGACAAAGACTCAGTAAATGAATACTGGTACAGCTTAAGTATATGTAATGCCCAAGTTAGTATAGCCTTGGCATTGATTGTTTTTGAGTAAATACCAAATTCAATGGGACAGCAATTCTCATTGTCCCAAGACCTCTATGGGTGAATGGAAGCCTTGGCATTAGTAATCCCTGCGCATATCCTCTTGCACAATGATTATCTATGGAAATATGAAGTAATTGCGATATTAATACAGAAAGCGATGCGGTTACATCTCACCGCTACGAAGAAATTAAACACGTCCACATTAGCGGTGACATGTAATTGTAATTGTTAGACTTGTAGATTTGCAATCGCATAGCACACACGGAAAACAATTAACAAATCAGGATTATTGATTTGACCGATATTTTAAATTTATCTTTAAACACTTTCCAGACACAATTTGTTAAAGAATGCAGCAGGAGAGTGACTCACTACATAGGTGTCGAGAGTTTTACAATTTTCCGAATGCTGAGGACCCGGATATCGGACATCAGAAACAATCGGGCTCTGTCGTTTAATTATATATTTGAATTTCACTTCCCAAAAACAGTCAGCGGTCTGCAATCACCAACTGCGGGGGCTGAATTATTGCAACTGTTCTCCCGTCACCAGGAGTCAGCTGAGGTTTATAAAGACAAGAAACTAAACTTTAACAATAGGCGCAAATTCCTGTGTTGGGTGGGGAGCAGAGCGTTATAAGAGAGAGGAATAATCAAATTATTATTAGGGCATGGCTTCCTAGAGGGCCGAACACAGCCCATCATCTACGCCCTACTACTGTAGAAGGGTAAAAAAAAATTTACAAGAAGCCTATTCCCAGACACCGGTTGATCTATGTGATCTGAGAAGGGAGACGGAAGACTCACAGTTCATTCTTCAGGAGATAACTCTGACATGGATAAAACATGGGCAGGACTTTATCCAGGATATGGACGACCGCTCTGAGATGTTTTGCCTGTACCAGCTCCCCCAGCAGGGTCACACCTTCCATGCAGAACTTGTCCACACTGCGGAAACATAAGACGGAAGCCAGCACCTATGTCAGTGCACTATAGATCATCACTTAGATCATGCACAAGCTCTAACACTAGAAAACACATTAAAGTACATAGAACATCAAAGGAACAGTTAACGGATATTGTTGTTGCAGGTATGAGCAGAATTAGAATGTGGTCAAAACTTGTTCTAGTAAAATTAATGACATTTCTAATCTCTCCATAACTGTTGGAGATAATTATTCAAAATGTGGCTCTGTGAATTGTCATATTTTGAAATTCATTATCAAATAAAGTTACAGCATAAAGTCACGTAACACAAAAATCTAGCATGAGCAGATTTAACAGTCCAGCAAAATGTGCGTGTGTGTGTATATATATATACAAGTTAACCCGTGCATGATACTCATGCATTCTAGTCAAATCAAGCTACTTAAGGTGTTAAAAAGGTTCTTGTCATGCATTTGGGCCTAGCCCAGGCCTCCTCAGGAGAAGAGCGTTACTTCCCGACGCAAGCGCCCTTTTTTAACGTGGTTTTGTCCACATGTCACCACCTCATCATTTTTCTCCATCACCTCATCCTTCATCTTCATCACCACATCCTTCATCAAGCTACTTAAGGTGTTAAAAACTCCCCACTGTCACCCCCGGCAACCACCAACCACTCCCAACTGTCACTTCTCCTTCAAGAAATATATAGGTCAGTGTATAACTCTGCCCAGCAGGTGGCGCTGCAGCTTGGTTGTTTTTTTTTTCACACACACCACTAGGCATTTATGTAGTAGATATCTCCGAAATATAAATTGCCCCAATAAGGTGGCAAAACCGCTGTGCAAGTGTTTTGTATTAGGAGTTTGCTTTTACACAATCGCACCTTGATTTCATTTCAATGGTGCTCTCTAGGCTTCATCTAGGGGTAAATGTATCAAGCCGAGAGTTTTCCGGCGGGTTTGAAAAGTGGAGATGTTGCCTATAGCAACCAATCAGATTCTAGCTGTCATTTTGTAGAATGTACTAAAGAAATGATAGCTAAAATCTGATTGGTTTTTCAAAACCGCCGGAAAACTCTCAGCTTGATACATTTACCCCCATAGTCTGTCCTAGTAAGAGCTACAGGGCATAGTCTATGTAGATAAACTTGGATGAGAACCAACTAAGATAATAATTGGAAACAGGGATAAACATGAGGCCTTTTCTACAATTCTACAAAGTATATATAAGCAGCACTAGTTCACCTGTGTCCCACCGAAGCAGCCGCCATGCCAATGTAACAGCCGATAGGGACCCCGGATTTCACCGCCTTCAGTACAGGGTGCAGTATATTTGCCTCGGTTAGATCGGGAACAGCGTCACAGAGCTGCTCACGCCGGTCATTCCTGTGCAATTTAAGCCTCAAAACCAAATCCCAGGACCACTGGTTAAAGCACGCTTCCGGGGTCTGCCCTGTGCGGACTATGCTGGCCAAGTAAGACACCTACCGAGATCATGGATAAAAATGAACAGTTTATTACATAAAAATAATATATAATTGAAGATTATATATAATCTATGATAATATATTCCATTTTCCTTCCTAAGTTTCATACAAGAAAAGGAGCTGGTTTCTCTCCTCTACCTTAACGAGAGAATTTTTTTCCGTCCTTCGAAGCTGCCTACATTTACATATCAAATACCGGGATCCAATATCCTGTGTGTCCCTCCCCTTTGTTTGGTGGCCCTATTCATTCATTCTCTCTCAGAGAGACAGTCACACACTTTTCTACTTCACTGGAAAAGAGTATATCATAGGACCTTCGGACTGTGGTAATATTTGAACATGAGGGAATAGATACTGGTTTAATATTTTTAATATGTTCAGTGTTTATTGCCATAGTGTTTAATGTGTTTAGCAACAGGAGTTGTAGTAAGATTAGCGCTGTAAATACATAGTGCGTAAGGAAGTGAAATAGAAGTCTTTGGTTTGCAAATGTTAGAATTCGGTTGATACTTGAATGGGTTGAATAGAAGATAGTTGCTGCTTGTACGGATGTGTAAGACAATGTGATGTTGTAGTTTTGATAATGGAGATTGTATGCTTAATGTGAGACTGTGTGTAGTTTGTGTTGCATAGATAGAAATTGTATACGTTTGAGACAGCATTATGATTGAACAGTGTGGCTAGATATAGTGATTCCTGCTGTACTAGAGATATGTGCCATGCTGTCTAGTATCCACCTTGTTGTCTTTGTCCACCGTCTTGTTATACCATGTGGTCTATCCATCATCTTGCACACACTCTCTCGCTATTTAGATGTTAGTCCCCTGTTTAATTGGATATTATTACTTAGATAGGAAAAATCGTTTTAAATGAAATTGTAATTGATTAAGTGATTGTATAGTAAGTTTGTAAGTGCTTATATAGTAAAAGAGGATGCATTGTATTGTAATATTTGGAGATTTAATAAGGATATTGCTAATAGTGGTTGTATAGTATAATAAGTTAAGAACTGGGCTTGTTACTATAGTTATAAAGGTTGTATTGTTATACGGACTGTATTGTGTAATATGTTTGTTACATATGTTAATAAGAAGTATACGGTATTTGTTTTATAGCCACATATCCTTAGTGATTTGAAACAGCCAATTAGAATAATGGCCACCACAGAGCCACATGCTCTATTACCATGTGTCAAAATGGGCAGCATGTGAGATACATACACACATGAGCAAGACATTAGTAATATAAGTTAGTGTACCTACACACAGATTGTCATCTATGTTGAACTTATTATACATACTGTGAGAAAGATCAGTTATTGAAATTATATTATTACATTATTGTACAAGTAAAGATTCTGTTTCATATATATCTGCGGTGTGATTATGAATTTTATACTATCTTGGTAGAGGAGATATTATATAGAGAACTCTGTGAGATACAGTAAATTTAGTTTAAATGACACAAGAAGGCATAAGAGGGATAATGGTTCTGTAACCAGGATAGAATACAAACATAGATATGCAATTAAGGTGCAAACACGGGATCTTTTACAATAAGAATATATAGTAATAACAATCCTAATGTCATAAACAGTGAATAAACTTAAAAAGTAAATAATATTTTCAGGAACCAAAGTCTGAAAATGACAATGAACCTTTTAGCTGTGATCTGTAGGTACACAGGATTGTACAAACAGGTATACAGTGAAAACATAGCTTACAATGCAATGCAAAGGGCGAATGCTTTCACAAGAATCTAAAACCAAAGAGCTTGCAATCTATTTACTTGAACAAGATATTGCAAGTTTTTACTGCCTGTGAGAAACGTGACTAACGCAACGCGTTTTGCGGACATATGAGAAATGCTGTGATCGCCAGGATAAGATTACCTGCTTTATGCTCTCGGAGATCAGACCGGTGTAGGGTTTGTCAGAGATAAATTTCTGATAGGCCTCTAGAACCATGAGGGCGACCTCGATATGTACAGCGTGATCCAAGTGCAGCGTGTTCTGTGTACACAATTGTCACATTAATCGTCACATCTCTACACATAAACTAAACATGCTGCACGGTATAGTATTGTAGGGTTATACAGTCCATTCTCACCGCATTCTAGATACTTAGGGCCTGATTCATGTTCAGACGTAATTCCATTTGGGCGAAGTATCATGCGTGAAATGGCTCTGCGCATGCCCCAGAATGGGACACAATTACATGCAATTCATGTCCAAACGCAAATGACTGCTTACGATCTGATTGGCGGAACGGGGGTGAGAAGGGGCGGATGAACGTAAGCCATCATCATCATCTGCTATTTATATAGCGCCACTAATTTCGTACAGAGCTGTACAGAGAACTCACTCACATCAGTCCCTGCCGCAATAGAGCTTACAGTCTATATTCCCTAACATACAGGTAAACTAGGGTTAATTTGATAGCAGCCAATTAACCTACCAGTATGTTTTTGGAGTGTGGGAGGAAACCGGAGCACCCGAAGGGAAATTCACGCAAACACGGGGAGAACATACAAACCCCACACAGATAAGGCCATGGTCGGGAATCAAACTCATGACTCCAGCGTTGGGTACTTATACTCAGATTCTTGAAATCAGCTTGTACTTGAATACAGGCGTACATGTGTGCAAGCTACGTCATATTTAATTGTTTTATTTTTTTAAATCCAAGTTGTGTTCACATTGTATCCAAAGATTAATCAGGCCATTAATGTATATAAAATCAGACACACTAGTAAATAAATTGCCGCACACAGAGACAAGTTTTACGGGTCTCATATACAAAGTGCAAAACAGGGGAAGCGAGCGCAAAATCTTCTATGCTTTTCTATTTCAGCCAAAAGGAATAGATCTGTATCACTGGCCGGAAGTATACACATCTGTACGCATGGCGCAGAAATGCGGCTGTGTTTAGGGTTGGACGTATTCTGAGATACATACGCAAATTTTGCTTCAGAATTTGTACCCGTACGCTCAGGACACAAAAGCACTTGTCTGTACAGATCATTATTATTACTGTTATTATAACTAATTCCGCAGCGCTGTACAGAGAACTCACTCACATCAGTTCCTGCCCCATTGGGGCTTACAGTCTAAATTTCCTAACACACAGAGAGAGAGAGAGATTAGGGTCAATTTGATAGCAGCCAAGACGGAAATTGAACTCATGACCCCAGTGCTGTGAGGCAGAAGTGCTAATCACTTAGCAGTCTGGTCTGTGAGTCACATTTCTGTCACTTCAGCACCTGTACACTAAACTGTAAGTCATTAAAAGATGCTAGAAAATGTCGCTAATTGTAACAGGGCCATTAAAAACAAATTAAATAAATTGCATTTAACCATTGTCAAGCACTTAAAGCAGAAACTCATTTTCCGATGTGGTTTTACATAACAATCACTGCCGGTTAGTACCGTATCACTGAAGCCCCAGTTGAGACCCTCGAGGATGATACAGGCCAGCTTGTTCTCCACCTCAGAGAGGCTGTAATTCAGGAGCCACTCCCGGATGATACCAATCTCCGAAGAACTTGGACGCCAGCGGTGTAATGGCAACTCTTTAAATAAGTAGAGGGAGACCTTGCAGAGAAATAACAACATGAGAAGTCTGGGTAAAAGTCTTGCCTTGATGACGCTATCATAGCGAAACGCGCGTCTGTGGGATCATCACCGTATTATATATTAATATATGTGATCCTTGCTTAATAATAGAGTTTGCCCAATGAAGGCATAGGTAAGTGAATCCGCTAGCTATACATATATCAGAGTGTGACTTAAAGTACAATTCTAGCAATATTGTAGCAATCAGGCTGACTACATGGATATGTCTCACTTACAGTGAATAACTTCATACTGCTTGATAACCAATAACTCTTTATTACAACAATTTTGGGACACAACTGCTGACCCTCTGTTAATACTACCCCTTAAGGAAATCAAACTGAGAGACTAATATACTAGTTTCTCATTAGGGGGATAAAGTGTATCTCCTACCAAGTCACACTGTATGTATGTATATGTATATATATATATATATATATATATATATATATATATATATATATAGGTGAAGAATCATATAGAGCTTTAATGCTATGCAAATAAAAGTTTTTATTAACAAACATACAAATAGACAACAAAGCATAGCAGTTTTCACTGCATTTTGACTCACCTTATTACATTCATGTTATTAGTTTTATACATTTTTATATTTCGCTTCTATCCAAGTAATCAGGATTTATAAATGTTTTAATGAGATTAAATAAAGATTGAATATATTTGATTCATATTAAACATCCCAGAGTACCCATCGAAACAGATTATTTTCTTTTTTTTCTCCCAAATACTAATCTAGGTAAATATCAGAGTAAACCGTGTCGAAGTCAGCAAATTGGATAAAATCATATCAATTAATATCGAGCAAACTTGGTTGTCTTTGTCTTAAAATATGCGTAGAGGACGCTACGGCGTGGAAGGGCGTATCCAGCCGCAACATGTGGCAATAACAGTTTTTACACTTTTGTATACATTCGCACAAACACACACATTTGTAAATAGTACACATTAATTGTAGTTGCAATACATAGTTATTTATGTCAAAATATAGTAGTGTTTATGTGTAATATTATAAGTTATATGCATATTAGTAATACATATGGTACAGGTTAAAGGAAATGTGTCATGTCTGATATCATATTAATCCCCTTTACATCAGCAGCTGTCCGGTTCATTCGGTTAAGAGATCGCACATTGCATACTCTAGTTATTGATGTTAGGGAATAAACCATTAATATGATGCTGACTATAAAATGCTAATGGACTAGTTGAAACTGAAGTCTTGGCGGGAAGAAAGGAGCACATCCCCTGGAGAGATGACCCACACCTTTGGATTCTTTAGTTTGAACTAGCCTATGATCTGCAACCCCCTGGACCTTCCTGAAGCCTGGACCAATAGAAGCAAGCCATACCATCTGCATTGTTTTACTGTATTTCTGTTTGCATATAAGCAGGAGCTTTTCATCTAGTGTTCAGTCATCGTGACCACAGACTTCAGACCTGAATGACTGTTCACTGGATCCAGAGCGCCTGCGATAAGCAACGGCTGTACTTATTATTATTTTGCTTGAATTATTCTGCTACTTATTGAGAATAAATATTTGTGCGTTGGAAACACAAATCGAGATTCGACAATCGTTATTGGATAGCGACAAAACGTGCATAACAACCGGTACTGTTACCACAGTACAACAGGACTCGAATCACACAGGAAAGGTTACAACATGCAGGATAAAGGTCTATACAGATATCATATCACAAGAAGAACCTTATTAGGTGCTAGGTGCCTACAAATAGTGGAGAAACGTCTATGAATGGATACACTTTAGTTCATTCTAATTCTGATTAGTTTTCCAGAAGACTTAAATGAAGAAGGCTTACTGTATTTTCACATTATTATTCGATAAATATTTAACTGAACATATGATCAATACTGCATAATAATATTCCACACTACTTTACCACCAAGGTAAATGGCAATATCATCCAAAAGATAAGAACCTATAGTAAATACATCATTGTAAGACACACAGATATACATATACCCAGGGCTATTCCTGGATGTAATGCTGCCCAACGTCGTCACCAGTGATAGAACTTTAATAATCAAATGTAACAAACACATAAAAAGCGTCTCCCTCTCCCTCCTCGGGCATTAAGTTGTGTGATCCTCACACGTAGGTGGGTTTCTCTTCTTACAATATCTTGTGCATTCTATAATGGAACACTCCCAAAAAGGAATGATTGACATGTGGGCAGGGCCTGTTTCTTGCATACAGATTAATCAATGATAACCAAACGACATCAAAAGGTGCTTTTCAGACTACAAGACAATGTAAAAAAACATGTAGGACCAGCACCTGTGACACACAATTCATGAGTTATACATAGTCCAATATATTAGCAGAACAGGAGGACATTAGTCCAGTACTGTGCCAAACACGGTTTTTTAAAAATGATTGCTTAATATCATCACAGAGCTTGTACAGACTAAGAGCTAATTAGATCCATAAGGAGCTTCCTGGTATAATTAGATTATTAGGGAGCTGGGAGCGGTCTACTGGTTGTTAAGGTAGCTTAGAGAGCTTCTAATTGAGACACTTAAGACTAGTCCCCATATAAAAGGGTTTTAGATTGTACACAAGTCCCCAGAGAACATGGTCTGTATAGTACACTAGTTACTAGACTGATATCTGTGTTCCGATTCTAAACTAGTCACCACAAAGAGCTCCAGGTAAGGTTACACAGAGATGAGATAAAAAGTCCTCACCATCCCAACTTTCTCGATGGTCTCTTGGACACGTTGCAGGAGAACGGATATGATACCGCTGTGCGCGCTAGTGATTGTGGCTAGAAGCTCGCGGCCCACTTTGGAGAAAGCTTCTCTTGTAGACAGACTCACATAGGACACCTGGGAAGAGGAACATGTTTTAGACATAAAGCCATTAGTTTACCTTAGAACCTGGCAGACTTCAGAGACAACATACTTCATAGATCTCCAGAGCAATGCTCTTCACCAGCTCCTCGTCCACATCCCTCTGCTTGGTTTGTGCCATCTGTGCAAACGTGGTGAGGAGACAGATTCCCTCTGAGCTGTTCATCGTGGAGAAATACTGCTCAAACTTTTCTCGGTTCACGGGGTCTAAAGTAAAAACAAACTAAGTAAATGATAACGAAACTTCAGGGACTGTCATAACCCATCATGTACACCAGCATTGGTAACATCTGCCACAATTCGGTCTATTGCCAGCCATCAACATGTTTTTCTCCATAGACCCATGTAGCAGATCAAGGGTAACCTGAGAGCATACCCAACAATAGTCCCATCTGACACAACTGTCCAGATCTTCGGACTATCAAAGGGCCACGGCCTATTCGGTTACCTGGTTTGTATTGAGAAATGACAAAACACCTCCTCCTGCAGGCCATAACACCAGAAGTCAATGGTTCTCCAAACAATGGATGGACCTTTCCTTCCACCAGGTAGACAATGGGCCAGTTACAGTACCTCCAACACGTCCTCAGAGGAATTCAAGTGGCTTACATCGGTCATGACACCACCCCCAAGAGCCCATGGCCTGTTCTCTCAGTTGACTCAGGCAGTGAGAAAGCAAAGGCCTATGTTTCCATCTCTCCATAGTTGGAGAAGGTGACCGTCTCTCTCCCCACTGGCTTCTAGATAACATAGACTAGCTCAGACCTATAACTGTGCATACATTATATATTTTGTAAATATCGCCATTGAGATCCACAAGGTGCCGTGAGTGCACCAGATGTTTGTTCAAACTATTTCCTGTAGCATGTTCAGGAAGCAGGAATAAGACAGATTCAGCCACAAGGTCTTGAGCACAGTCACTGTATGGGGCAGATTTTAGTGTGTGCACTGCAGTATTCTTTTATCCTATCTCAGACAACTCTTCCCGGCACAAATCGCACCTTGCAATTTATTTTGCCTATCACCAATGCAAGTATTAGCCTCCCTCCAGACAGAACAAACCACTGTGTGCTGCGAGCCACAATCCTGCTCTTCACACTATCCTGGTCCCAGGATAGTGGACTGACGGGTGATCTAACACTCTGGACCAGAATGGTCCACAGTGTTAGATCACCCGTCTATGGGAGCTGTTGTCCTGCAAGAGACAACACCACCACCTCCAGTCAGGCTTAGACTCTAACTCCCGAGGAGGAAGGCCGTCTTCCAGACAGGTCCAGTCTCTGAATCCAAGTCGGTTATTGTTTTTTATCTGAGCTCTGAGGGCGCCCATAAAAATTTATTGGATGGAGGAAATGGAATGACTTATTAAGGCAATTCTAAAAACTTAAAAGTAGAAGATGAGCTTTTCATAGCTGACACAGACAGTTATATGTGCTAAGAAAAAGCTTGATGAAATTATTTCAGTGGAATGGAAAGTTTCAGAAAAATTTGAAAAACAAAGTTTAGTCGGAAGGCTTGTAATTTCAGAGGACTCCGCTCTAAGATTGTCAGTCTAAGCCGGGCCAACAAGCCTTGGGGGTATATTTACTAAACTGCAGGTTTGAAAAAGTGAAGATGTTGCCTATAGCAACCAATCAGATTCTAGCTGTCATTTTGTAGAGCGCACTAAATAAATGACATCTAGAATCTGATTGGTTGCTATAGGCAACATCCCCACTTTTTCAAACCTGCAGTTTAGTAAATCTAGCCCTTGGTGTCTATCTTCTCCACCAGATCTGCTGCTAAACGCACAACAACATGGCTGCCTACGATACTGAGAAAGCAAAGTATGCTCTGGCTAATACGGTCACTGCTTCTCATGAATATTGAATATGGATTCACACCACAAAATGACGATCTCCATTGTGTATAGGTGACAAGTCCACATTAGGCCATGCGTTGAGTACTTCACTCATCCGGAACAAGGATGAGAAACTGTACTTTTCATGCAGTATCTGCAGAACATTGCTCTGTACCAACTACACCCGACAGATAGAAAGATATACATCACGTTTTAAAAACAATCTGGATTTAAATTTGTGCCCTGACTGCCGGAAGCCCCTTATCTCTCTTACATCTATCTCATTCCAACAGATATTGTCTAACAGAAACTTGATTCTCTCTTTAAAGTCAATACAGACAAAAAGGTCGCACAAATTTCTTTCAGTGCTCCTCAAACCTTATGGTGCGATCTCCCCCACAAATTCTGAAGAGGAAATACCGTTTAATGTGGATCCGCAGGCGTCCGTGTCGATGGTGGCATACAGGCTCTCCACATTCTCGCTCTCCGCGTGGTGCAAGAGATAGAAGATCTTCCAGAGCATGGCATTTGACAGGGTCCCGAACGGCATCTCAGACATAAACAGCCAAATCCCCAATCTGCGGAGAATTGGAGGAATTAAGCGATCACATGACCGATCAACATACAAGGGAACAGTTAAAGGGGTCTTACTAAAGCGGGTGTGACAGACTGTGCCTAATAACGGTACCATATTGACGTTCCCTCACCTATATTCATTACCTTTATGAGAAGTTTGGTTCACAGCTGAAAATTAATACATAGCCCAACCCACTAGTAATAAAGATTAAATTATATACTGTATCTCGGACAGTCATTCAAAATCCCCAGTTTGGTTTTATCTCAAGGATTTACAGTATATATAAATAAATATATCTCATTGTTTAGAGTTAGGACCACCCTAGTAGCAGAAGCGCCTTGAAGTGGCGGGTGGCTGATCATGCATTTGCAAATGTGTATAACTGAGAATTCTGCATTTTATGTACAAGTAGAAAAGCAGCTCTTTTACTATATCATAGCAGTGTGCTGGGGGATTCTTCTCTATTGTCTTCCTTTCTAGATAACCCCACCCTGGAAATCTCTTATTAATTGTGGCAATGAAGTGAGAAAGAGTTGGAATTACACACTGGGGAGCCCTGTGATACAGACTACCGAGCAGATGAAGGATGCAGGGTGCGATGATCTTACCTCTTAGCTTTGAGGACATGTAGCACAGCAGTCAGGAAGAGCTCGTCGTACACAGCCTGCAGCTTTCCCAACGAGTAGAGCTCAGAACTCTTCTCCACATCACTGTTACCACTCAGGTACATGGCCCAGTGATCACTTAGGTAACACAGAGTCATACTAGGTAAAGAGAACAACCAATCCTGTGAGACCATCTACAGCCAGTAACTCTTACACTAAAAGAAGGATGAGCAAAGCTTTAACACAAAATGACCCGTTAACCTCTGTGTCTAGCAAAAGGTTCCACCAAAATAAAAGTAAAAATCGGTTAGAGAGTACCATATGCGTGACACGTAGTGTGAAACGCGTTGGGTTGCACAAATGCGCCTAATGGTCTGCCCTGTGCATGGCTACTCTCCGGTCTAGGACGACGCCGTCGCAGACTAATAGCGCAGACTTAGATTTGCGGGCAGAGAGGGAAAAAAACACTTTCCATGATTTTTTTTTATTTTTCCTCAAAACTAGTTTTCGGTAATTAAACCAGGCTCATAAATGTATCCCAAAAATAGGATATTTGAAACTCCTATTAAATGGTTTTCTCCGATGACTGTAGGGGGGACATAGACAGAGGTTTAACATCACCCTCTAACACCCTGCAGCTCCTCATCTCATACACTTTACTAGCAGCTAAAAAAGTTTATATATAAAAAAAAAAGGACAACAGAAAAGGAGAACATGAGGACATTTAACCATTACAGAAATCCCTCCATCAGCTCTAGAAGAACATAGGAGATGGGATTTTCCAAATCAACAGCAGGAGAGGAAAGTCTAGTACAACCAGCCGGACATTCCAGCCAAAAGCAGGAATGTCCACTATCTACAACTTGGAGAAGGTGTAAGGAAGTGACCAAGAGGAATGGTGTAAACCTGGTCCATCGATGCCCCATAAGGCATCACCCAGGATGGACCAATCAACGGGGTTTAATGAGCCAACTGGCAATGCCGCCAGTGAATTGTGGTCCTTATGTAATGAGAGGTGGACTAAGAGGAACTATCACCAGCCCAACTCCTAGCTTGGACGCTGGGAACCTCCAAGCCAGAACTGATGGCTTCATGTTCTGATTCAGTAGTAGGTTCAAAAAGCCAAAAGGTATAATAAGCCACTTTTTTGAAGTTTTGGGATCAAATGCATACTATGTGAGACACCTGCGAAATGACTCCATGTCAAGAAGAATGGGTCACTTAATTTTGGGAGGCTGGTAAGGTAGATCATTATTAAGATTTTTTTCCCCAATGTTAAGCAATAGATCTCCTGTAACAGTGACCTGAAGCTAGCGAACATGGCAGTTCTCGGCTGGCAAAGCATGCTGGGATTTGTAGCTGCACAACACCTGGAGAGCTACAGGTTGTCCGGGCCTGATATAGGACATCCAGAAAACATGCACAGTTAGGGATTCTGACCAGGAATTGCTGGAGATATATGTAGCTCATCTGACAGAGGAACGGTCGTCACATTTGGTTCCATACGCATTTGACCTGCGGTTACATGCAAGCGATCACGGAGAAAGCAAATCTCTTGTGTAGATATAATTTTAGGAATAGCCGAGAACCACTCAACAAACATTAAACAGAGTGCAGCAGATAGCGGCAGACATTCAGTAGTCCAGAAACAGGAGACATGTGACTCACACGTTCCAAGGGGGATAATTCAAGTAGCAGCGATATCCTGCAGCCAATGGCGGCTGTGCACATTTCCAGGTCACTACGGTCTAGTTCCCCCCACAACACAAAATACAGGGCTATAATTCAGAAGAGGAGTCTGGGAACCTACCGAATGATGCAGCCTATCCGTTTCACAAACTGACGATACCGAGCCCGGTTAAAGGTCTCCAACCCGAGGGCCAGGAGCTCGAGTAAAGAGTTGGCAAAGGCAAACATCTTCATCATTTCCTGCGGCGTGGTTTTCTCAGGAATATATTCCCCTGAGGGAATAACAAATATAAAAATACCCTGATACATATTACACGCGAAATAAAAATACAATAAAAACATTAACACCGTCAATTTGCAGATCACTTAATGGGTTGGCTAACCAATCAGCTCTCAGAGATTGGTGTTTATGATGAGCCAAGAGGCAAATTTCTTTCTGTTCCCATAACGAGCCAGAGGATTAGGGTACAGAACCAACTCACCTCTGGAGTTAAATCCTAGAACATTCTTGAACAGTTCATGAAAGGGAAATTGCCCCAACAAGGAAACAAAGTCATCTTCGGAAAGCAACAGCCAGCTGGTCTCGGGATCCTCGTCCTGGGACAGGAGAGACATAGGACATAGGATGAGGGAGTGTCTTTTTAGGACACTGCAAGAACAATTGTTACTATTGCAGATTTAAAGAACGTTGACATCTCCCACAGCACTGCACAGAGGAAGCAGTATAAAAATGACCATAACTTTATGATTACAGGAACAGAGTTACAACGGAAATAACAGATGTTTCCAAGAGCTTACACTCTAATAGGAGAATGGGATTGAAGCGTGTGGCATAGGAAACATGAACCTAGGTGACAGTGGTTAATGTTCATTGTAAAGCGGTTTGTAGTGTTAAGCTGGTCACATCCTCCAATATTGGGAAATTGACCCATTCGAATGTAAGCTCTCACGAACAAAGGGCCCCTCTCCTAGTGTATTCCTTACGTAATTATGTCAATTTGTTATTTGTACTTCTTTATTTTTGTCACCTCTGTACTTGTGCTATGTTGTCGACTATCCTAACCCCCTGTGTACGGCGCCGCGGAACCCTTTAGAAATAAAGATAATTCAAAAATAAAACTAACAGATCACACAGAGTGTGACTGAAAGTTCTGATAATGATCCAAAAAGACGAACAGGATCAATATCTGGCAGAGTACAAGACACAGGTACAAGGTACGCGCTAATGGCCTATGTGCGCGGCCATCTACCCACCCATTGGGCATTCGGATAGATCTCGCTTGATTCGAACATCTACGTGTAGATAATCCTCTTGCTACACTCTTAGAGTCGGCCAATACAATCCTGCTTGGGTGTATCTCCTCTCTGGTTGTGTCTCAAAATATTGTCTTGTGTTGTCCTAGCAGCCGTCTATCAGTCTTATTTAAGGTTTATACGGGTGTGGATCTCAATCCAGCACTTACTAGATGTAATACCCCTAAACCTGGGAGGTGAGTACATTTGATTTTAACTGCATTTTAATGGTGTTTGAAGCATATAGGTCAGTGTAGGACCTGCATATTATGAGGTGCCCTTGACGCTTGGATGCAGGCTTTAATGTTTTGATCAAAATATGAACCAATACCTAATTTTGCTAGATACACACAGATAAGCTGTGTTAAGGATAAGCAGACAACAATTGTCTTTTTGTTTAATAGAATCCTGTACTCTGCTGAAGTACAAGGAAATAAAAGTGTCACTTACCTCCTCACCCCCCTCGTCAACCAACGTCCAGTTCCCGGACTCCTTGCCTGAAGCGGAACCTTTCCTTTCATTGGGTTTCATGTGACACAAAAAGTCACCTCGGTTTCTACAAGACAATCAAGCAGAATTATTGTATTTTTATGATTGCAATATTTCTGTCACAAGGTTTACAATGCCTTAAATAAGGATTATGATTATATGTCGTTCATCCCACTTTAAGTTATTTATACTTTAACGCTCACTTTATTTTTTCTTGCGTCACACTATTTATTCACCAAAACTGTGACTAGCCACATTCCAGACACATTCAACTGATGCCATCTATTCATTAAAGTGGACTGGTCACCTACACGGTGGGGGCAGCCATTTTGTTCAATGAACCAAGAAAGCAGCCAATCGATTCATGATGAACCAGCGTCTCATGGTCATTGGTCAGGACATGCCTGTGATGTCACTGGCTCTCACTGGGAACGGATAGTTTTCACGAATACTGTACTCCCCACAAAATGTCTGCTTCCACGGCAAATAAGTGACAAGTCTCCTTCAAAGAAACAGTGGTGTGTGTACACTGTTTGGTTGTCAACTAAGTTAAAGTTACTTTTTTTTTTGTTAGGAACGTTATTGTGGAACTACACATCTCAGTACTTGGAAACCATTCAGCATCTATAAGGCCTGGGTGCATTCTGGGAGGGGAGCATAAACTTACCCCATGTGCGGTTTTAGGCCTATTTAAAAGCACATAATAAAAATTACAGAGGTTGTCCCACCTGACAGGACACATAAGGACCGCCAGCTGCTGCATGAAGTGAAATACCCCGGCCGGGTTGTGCAAGACTCGGACCTGGAAAATACAAGACGAATTATATTTATTAAGACCGCATTACATGCGCCCGATGTTCAGCTACTGCCAAGTACAGCTCTATCAGTGACTAATGGGATACACATTATACAGTAACACCACCAGTGCCACGAGGACAGTATCAGCCGCTTACCTGAATGAACGGAATGGCCCATTTATTAATCCCCGCGGGACAGCGAAGGACGTGATTCAAGAGAAAGAGGTGGTCTCCCAGGCAGCCCACTTTCAGCAGCACAGACACCTGGGAAACAAGAGCACAGGGCTGAGTGATCTGAGCTATAATACACTATATAATCATGGTAAGGAGCTGTGATGTCGCTCAGTACAGGACAATGGGGATTAACAGGGATATACAAGGTAGACAAAAAAAAATGCAGTCATGAAAACACACACGTACATACACACGTACATACACAGGCTTACACCCATGTTATTTTCACTACACGTCTTTCAGATCTTCCCACGCAGAGTGCCGGTGTTGATACCTCATAAAACATGAAATTAAGACTTCTGCTTCTATTGTATTTCTAGGTGCGGGTGGTGTATTTGGGCTGCAGTTTGCCAGAGGGTGCAGGTGAAGCCTGTGACTTCTACAGTCATGGCCAAAAGTTTTCAAAATGACACAAATATTGGTTTTCACACAGTTTGCTGCTTCAGTGTTTTTAGTCTTTTTTGTCAGATGTTGCTATGGTATACTGAAGTAAAATTACAAGCATTTTATAAGTGTCTAAGGCTTTTATTGACAATTACATTAAGTTTATGTAATGAGTCAATATTTGCAGTGTTGACCCTTCTCTTTGAAGACCTCTGCAATTCACACTGGCATGTTGTCAATCAACTTCTGGGCCACATACTGACTGATGGCCGACCATTCTTGCCTAATCAATGCTTGGTGTTTGTCAGAATTAGTGGGTTTATGTTTGTCCACCTGCCTCTTGAGGATTGACCACAAGTTCTCAATGGGATTAAGGTCTGGGGAGTTTCCTGGCCATGGACCCAAAATTTTAATGTTTTGATCCCCGAGCCACTTAGTTGTCACTTTTGCCTTATGACAAGGTGTCCATCATGCTGGAGAAGGCATTGTTCATCACCAAACTGTTCTTGGATGGTTGGGAGAAGTTGATCTTGGAGGATGTTTTGGTACCATTCTGTATTCATGGCCTTGTTCTTAGGCAAAATCGACCTGGATTTGAACTGACTCTGGAACTGGACTAATACAAATTATCTTCTGCAATTATGATGCATTGTCCGATTACATGGGAAATACAGGTGTAACTTAAACTGCTCATTCAGACCTGATTTCCAACTAAACCTAAAAATTGTGACTTTTACATACGCATAATAATGTGCCCAGACACTAATGTGTCTGTGGCACATAACTTAAAATCTAGTAAACAGGTACGTCCCATCATTGCAAGCAAAAAATCAGGCAACCATCATGATTGACTCAGAAACTTGTGCCCGGTCTGTGGTACACACAGAGGTACGAGGCGGATCAAATCCAAACCGGACTCGTTTCTAAAGAGGGTGTTTGAACTGCATCTCTAAGTCCGTACTGCACTGAACGTCACGCCCGGGCGCTCCATGCACAGGTAGAGGCAACTATGAAATTCAACTCAAGCTTAAAATACCGATGCAAGTGCAGAGCTCCAAAATGTACTGAAGCCGAATTTTTGAATGGTGCAAATGGACTTACGTCTAATACTAAATCGGGCCCTTAGGGCACATCATAGACCTGATAGGAGTCAATGTCACGTTGTATAGTCTATATCCTTCTATAGTCTGTATAGAGGTATTTACATAATAAGAACAAGACCAATAATAAACAAGTACAATACTGATAATAAAACAACGCAGAGGTTTTCTGAACACATAACGAGCGGATGGAGGGCTGAGGGGTTCAAGGACTGCTGGATTTAGAGCGCACTGATGAAATACAGGAAAGATAGGTCAAGTGGTTCTTATCGGAGGTGTTTCTATGGGAACTCGATGTCTCCTGTATCTCCAATTTCTGACATAAACATGTCATGGGAGGCAAAGCAGAAAATACAACCACCGGCTCTGCTGTGCTCTTATCCTTAGCTGATCTGCAAACCAGGGTCCATAACCTAAACGGGTCACTGTGACTCCTTGATAAGCTCACGTGGTGGACAAAACAATGGAAACAGCTACGACTTCAACATAACGGGCACTGTGCAGGATATGTCCAATACATATATAGAATATAAAGTCACAAAAGAACGCACAGAAAAAAAAAAAAATTCTATTAATATCACCTGGCAATAATATATTAATTATAATTAATATAATAATGTCAATAATTAATGACAAAACGTTATAAAAATCTATATATTTTTCCTTTTTTATCTTCCAGGAAATACATTTATTAGGATGTTATTAATGTCTACTGTACATAAAATGCATCTTTACAGTTTCTCCTGATTTCAAACACATGTTCTAGCTGTATACACAGCCGTCATCACTATGACTCGGCACTAACACCTGACCTATTAACTGGTACAAGTGATAGGGCAGACAAACACCTACCTTAGAGATGCCCAAAGCCCGATCGGACGCTGCAGCGCGCACTTGACCTTTGCACTCCCATACTGTACACTGACTATGTGCATATTCCCAGTCCCTTCCCGTTCTGCCTATGAAATCATAGACTGTAATAAGGATCCTTTGTGCATGAAGATGAATTGGACATGGCTTCGTTCTCTGGCATATGGTTAGTTTCTGAGCATGCGCAGAGCGACTCCACGCCAAATACAGCACGTATCGGCATTTACGCTCCTTAAGGAATCAGGCACAATGTTTTTTAATATATGGCACTGGAAGGACAATTTGTACGGGTAATTTAAATAGATTGCAAATGGTATTAAATAAAACACCAGTAGAGACTGAATTTCAATACTGGTCAATCACAGTGTCTTATGAAAGGAGAAAAAACGCTGAAACGCGTAGCAGGAGAAAATATCTGAAACGTGTAGCGGAAATCAAACTCATGACCCAAGACCTGTGAAGCAGCCATGCTGACCATTGTGCCACCATGCTGCCCGATAATGCTTAGTCTGCTTGCCTGATATTGGCAGAGCATGTAGCAGCCCCCGGGGGTCCATCTAGGGGGTGCGGGAGTCTCTCAGTAAAATGGTATTGCAGCTCTGATATGAACCATCATCATCGGTCATGTGACTCTGACATTACCCTGCAGCTCTGTTGCAGTATCGCCTGCCCACTGTACTACAGATAGTTATTATTTATAAGGTGCCACAGATTCCGTAGGGCCGGATACAGAACAAGTAACAGATAGATAGGGTAATACATATAAGTAACACAGATGAGTGTGAGTGATGCTATGAGGACTCACACAGATATACCAGGATGTACGAGGGAGTCAGACAATAGACTGATGTGGGACAATAGGTAGAGAGGACCATGAGAGTGCATGAGAGCTAGAGAGACATAGGATGTAATTTACATATCGTATTTAATGATAAACAATTATTGTGAAGCCAGATTGTAGGTTTGTGAACAAGAAAGCTCCGACTTGATGCCATTTGTTGTCCCCAGGTCCTATCTGCAGACCCTTACATTAGGGGCACTAGAACATGGCTGAATTATATCATACTACAGGCTCCTGACACTGTGGGTCACAGATATGTCAATCTTGACCATTTCATAACAAAATATCTTTTTCGTGTTATACAGATAAGGAGTTTAGCATTAAGCAATATTTGAAATGCAATATGATCATTGTTATTTATATGTAGAGGATGTAAATTACAAAATGTAGATTCCTTCACACGTCCAATGAGACATTTCTCCAGCACCCAGCTGATGCCGCAAATCCTAACTGTCAAATCAACTAATGTCTTATCACCAGGGACTGGGCTGGGGGCCGGGGGCATACCGAAAACATTACACTAGTACCCTGCAGAGACCATTTAACACTTTTGAGTCGTGAGTCGTGTCACTTTAGATCTTATTATTGCAATCTACAATATCTAGAGGCTTAGATTATTATGTTAGCCATTATTCCGAGCTTGTTGGTTTTTGATTAAACAGATGGATGGTCATGCGACATGTAACAGATCACCCTACTACTGATCTGTGTTTTTACAAATCGGAACATAATGAACAATCATCGACTTCTCACCAAGTTCTAACATTTGATGAATCTAATGTTATTTTAACATGTAATTATTTATATATACGAAACATAACCCAATATGAGAATATATACTCTCACTGCATCCACGTTAAAACAGAAGGTAATGTAAGTCAGGTACAGCTCATCACGTCATTAGCGCATCTATATAAGGCAGAACATTTGGAGCTCAGTCTGCAGGTCTCAGGTTGGTGTTAACACCAGCAGTCGTTTCCACTCTTTGGGGTAGGGAGTACCCCTGTTTAATTCCGCAGGAGCTCTATACAAGGTAAAATGAGCTTAAATACCATAATGTGCAGTAAATTTATTTAATTGTTGATGCCATCTGGAAAGATGAAAACTAGCACAATTTTGATTCAACAAAAATTCATGAAGGTTACCTGCGGAGCGCAAAATAGCCGAGCCGCAGCGCAACACCGGTCCCGCCACGTTCCTCAGTGTGCGGAATGCGCCCCGATGACCAGCAAAGGTTTCCGCAGCAACATTGCGGTATTTGCAGAGGAGCCTGAGCATGCGCAGGGTTACGCCGAGTGCGCTACAACATCTTTTAAGCCATTATTTATTGCTATCTACCTAATGTACCATTATAATAATGCTTATATTTTCCTTAAACCTATTATTATTATAATTTATATAGCTCCACCATACTCGGCAGTGCTGTGCAGAGAATATTTTTTTCAGCATTCTTTCCTAATGGCCAATTAGCCAACCAGAATGTTCTTTGGACTGTGGGAGGAAACCCACGGAACACGGGAACAACATACAGACACAGCCAGTGCCATGGTCGGCTTTGTAGCCACAGTCCCCCAGCAATGCTAACTATTGAACCAAACAAATTTAGGAAACAAATTCAACTAATCCAGATTTTTGGAGTGAGAATATGAGCAGTAGGTGGGCAGGAGAACGGCACTTACCAGCTTCTGCAGCCAGATCAGGATGTCATTCTGGAACTGTGTGTCCTCGATGACTCTCCGGGTGAAGCTGAACAGAACGCTGATACATTCCTTCAACAGGATGAGGTCCGAGTGAGACCCTTCCAGCTTCTGGGGCGCTATAAGACACAAACAGGACGAGGGACGTGGTCAGTTATATTCTATGTTAACAAGAGCAAAACTGTATAAATGTTGTTAAAATGGGGTCATCATTTAGCTACAAAACAAAAATAGTAAAA
Source organism: Mixophyes fleayi (assembly GCF_038048845.1). Taxonomy (NCBI): domain Eukaryota; kingdom Metazoa; phylum Chordata; class Amphibia; order Anura; family Limnodynastidae; genus Mixophyes; species Mixophyes fleayi. The sequence goes on along the minus strand of NC_134402.1, from coordinate 447,198,142 downwards.
AAGTAAATGTGAGAACACTTTGTATCTCATATAATGAGCAGCATTAGGCCACGTAATCACCTGCATTATAGTTTTGTTAACAGTAGTAAACACACATAAAACATACACAAATGTGCTCTTTCCCAGTTTAATATGCACTTGTACTATCGTTTGTAGCCTTTTCCATTGCGTTGAAACACAGAAATGGAAAAGAAACGTCCTGAAAAACACTGACCCGAAACGTTGTTGTTGTACAAGACGCAACTCCTCCTCCTTGTAAGAAAATATATCAATATATCTATGAATCTAAACAAGCTGGTCAGTGGCTGACGTTATGGTAAAGAGTTAAACCCTAGCACCTCTGGTGAGGCTCGTTCACACATCAAGAAAACACATAAAAAGTGCGTTAGAAGTAGGACAAGTGTTAATCCCAAAATTTGGAATTCTCAGAACACAGCGGGACATATTTCTCATGCAGTAACGCATGTTACCGGTACAACAGATTGTATGGGTAAAGGAACATAGAGAAAACATCTGTAGTTGCCCTAAGTTTTTACCCATGTTACCAGCACATGCGTGAGAACGAGCCCTACAAGTAAACAACAGGACGTGCACAGAGATCATTGTCCGCTATGGAGAGATACAGATCTGGTGCCTACGGCCGTCTTGTTGGCGCAGTAACAGAGAATAACCACATATCCTATTTTCCATATCATGTCTCAGTAACACTGGCTGGGTGCGTCTTTCTATAGTGGTCAATGGTTTCATTGCATGAGATGCTCTGCAGAATACATCACTATACACCAGTCAAGGGGTACATGAGGTAGGGAAACATTCTGCAGATCTTCCCAGAGAAGCTAATAAATTATTAAGTTAATCGTTATTAATGCACAAAGTAAAGTGGGCCCTTCTCACAAGTCGTTTCTGGCACCTTAACAAACTAATCCAGATAGACCGGCATAAGATTGATTTATTCTGCAGGAATCATCATCATTTATTTATATAGCGCCAACATATTCCGTAGCGCTTTACAATTGGATGAGGAGCAGTGTGAATACACTTACCATGGTCTGGATGGTACACGGCCACAGATCTCAGAAACGGGGAGTTGTTGATCATGTCGTATATATAAGACTCCACCTGCAGCCGGGACAGCACGGAGGTGTAAGAGTGCAACGCGAAGGTCTGGTGCAGGTGATCCGACTTCAGTTCAAAGAGGCGCTTCAGGTCTCCCAGCGCAGAGGCGTTGACCTCGGCCGTCTGGTAGTGGTGATATCCCACCACTTTGGCTTGATCCTCACACAATCCCTATAGAGAAGAGCAAGTATCACAGCGAGCCGTTACTGGTGAAAATAGTCACAAACTCTTTTCCTAGCAATTATTTTTATATTAGTTCCCCAATCTATAACGAGATTGTTTGAAAGTCATTGTTATTAACTTTAAGCTGTTTTATAGTGGAAATAAAAGCTGGAAACTCCAGCCGACCTTTATCAAGTAGGTTTGGAAACAAAGATGTCTGAGCTTTTCCCTTATTCACTACAACCAATTTAAATACCAGCAACACTCAGCGATAAAGAGAAATTAATCATCATTATAAATATTTGTGCTATTTCTCCGACATAAAAGAATAAATGACTAATTTGCTAATTGTTATATTGTCCACGCAACTGACAGGATGTATCCTTTATAGTCAATATGTCTATTGAGGTGTTATTCCCGTGTACTTAAATAATTTTTAAACTCTGCCAGATTATCGAACACCAAGATGAAACAGGGAACAATTTTATTGCTTATACGTACTAGGGTCCCCCATGTCCGCCTATCCTTCTATATTGTAAGTCGGGAATAAGCAATAGGATATTTTTTTTTTAAATTGTCTCTGTTACTCAATCAGGGCCACACATTAAAATTCCCAATGCATCCCCATAAAGATAAAAATATACGTTGCAAACACTTCTGCTACGACTATGGGACATTGTATTACCTGAGCGACTGAGTAGAAGGTTAATGTATTATTCCCATCACTATCCAGTAATATATAATACAGCGAATGCACAATGCTAGTAGCACTTACACATCAAAACAAATCAATCAAATATTATTACCTACAGTCTGATTAACTACGTGAAAAATACATCAATTAACCACAGCTTTAAGCACTGACTTTGTGCATTTTAGTAAACCTCCTAAAATCACTATTGTCACATATCTTATCTTGTTGTTATCAAAAGTTGGCTTATCATTTAAATCACCCCTTCATTGACTCTATTTGTCCCTGGGAAAGCAGCTTAGCCTCACACACCTTCTTATCCAACATTAAAAAGCAACAGTCACAGTCACAAGATGGTTTTTTGATCCGATGCTCCGTTCCTCAGTGAATCCCTTCAATGGCTCCCCATTGCCTCAGGAATGAAGTTTAAATTGCTCACCCTCACATACAAGGCCCTCATCAATGGTTCCCCTCCATATATCTCTGACTTCATCCCAAGATGCACCACAGCACGTCAACTCCACTCTGCGCCTGACCTTCAACTCTCTTCCCTCCTCGTCACCTCCTCCAGTGTCCATCTCCAAGACTTCTCCCGCGTTGCTCCCAACCTATAGAACTCCTTACCTCATCCTACCACTCTCCCCAAACCTTCAATGCTTCAAACGCTCCCTCAAAATTCCCATCTTCATGCTCGCCTACCCTCCTAAAGCCTCACGCCTACTCCCTCTGCCTCACCCGCATGCACGCTTGCCCATTGGCACCTACTATCTCTCATTACCCCACCTTCTAGAATGTAAGTTCTTATGGGCACATCCTCTCCTCCTTATGTTTCATTCGCGCTGGTACGACCTTGTTGTCATGGTAAGCTGAATCCTCATCTACCTCGTGTTAATAATGATAGCTCCTGACCACACATGGAGGGGTTACTATGCTTATTTGTATGAACTGTTATCTGTATCTGTTATGTTTATTGTACTCATGTCTGTCATATCTGTAAGATGATTGTCTGGCACTACGGAGTCTGTAGCACCTTATAGATAAATAATGGTGATGATGAGGATAGTGATAGTGATGATGATATTCAAATGTCCCCACAGGTTGACAGAACTTGAGATGTCGGACATGGTATTCCCATACACTGTGCAGTGGAGTACACGCAACTGTTCTCTGTTATCAGGTACCTACAAGCTGCAGGCTGCAATTACTGTTAGGGTACATACTCTCTCCCGCTGTATGAAGAAGCTGAAGTGACCCTTAAAATAGTGATGGACTGATCACTTTGAAGACTACAAGGTCAATAATCACAGCACAGGGGGAAATTCAACTGGCCGGGAGGGATCTCCGGGGACACATTGCGTCAGAGATTTTACTAAGATCTCCGAATCATTTTCTCTCCCGTCCCACAGAGATGCAAGGAGAAAATAAATGAGCAGAGATTTGTTATCACATTGGCCTCCTAAACTGTGGATGGGCCAGAAACGCAGCTTACAGCAGTCATTGTTCGTTTAATATTTAAATCCACATTCCTGATGGTGGTGAGTCGCTCTATAAACACACGCAAGCAGCAAGCATATAGCCTTGTTAGGTTTACTGAAAGCAGATTTGGGTGCACGGGTAAAAAGAAAACAAATCTTCTGCTATCACAGCTCAAGCGGCGGACACTGCTATGTATACTGGGCCTGACGCAGGGTTCTACGCCCATTTGTCTAGCGTACATTGTGTGCTTTATATCGGGTTTATTATATGAAATCTAATAGCAAATGTGTTTTTCCCATATGACAACAAATGTTTACAGAGTTTTATTGTGCTTACGACCTGGCTTAGTGGATGTGGGTGTAAGTACGCCTGCAGAGCATCTTGAGTATAGTAGACCTGACCCTCTTTCATACCACTCATTGCCCTCAGATCCCCTTACATTGGCTCACCCCTGTGCGACAGCCACTTGCCTGCCCCTTTCCCTTTAGATTGTAAGCTCTTCGCTCCTGTTCTCATTACCTATCATTTTTGCTCACCATCTACACTGCGCACCTCCTCCGTGGGCTCTCTGCCCATTGACCCCACTGCTCCATTGTCTTTGCACCTCTTTCAGTGGCTCTAAACCTGTTAGTTGTGCCAACACTAATGGGCTCAGGCTTCAGAATATATGTGCCTTGTATTCAGCCTGATATGTGTACTTGTACCCCAGAAGCTGTGCTGAGAGTTGTAGGGTTATTTATTTACTGCATTGTACTGTCTTGTTATTTTTCCCTCTGTACGGTGCTGCGGACCTCATGTGGTGCCCTATAAACAATAACAATAATAATAATAATAATGTGCCCAATTCAAAATATGGGCCGAAATACGCTATTTTTGTCTGCACATTTTTAGGACGTAAATTCCCCCAAGTTGCGTTTAACCCTGCATCAGGCCAATTTTTCGATCTTTAAGATAAAGCCGCGTGTCTATTAGGTACAGTATAATGGTCCTTTAAATGAATCATAATATAATGTACAATTTGTATTGTTGTGGGATTTACCATTTCATGTATGTGTGTGTATAGAAGTGTGTCCCGTTTATTCGGATCTATAAGACAGGTTTGTGCCCTTGTGTACGTCCTCCGGTTCACACACGCATGAAAAAGTGTTTATGTACACTAATATTAACCGTACCCCTTGGCTATATCACGGGGTGGAAGGTGTATCCGTCTCACAATCCTGAGTCCCAGATCTGACAGCGTATGTATGTAATCAGCAGGTAAGCTGTGTGACGAGACATCACGCTTGAGATATATGTTGGGTGTGATTCTCTCCCTGTGTGTAACAAAGTAACGAATAATGGGGCGAGTTGCAGCCAGAGGAATGTGCTGACCGTACACTTACTAATCTATTCCGCCAGATGACCAGAGACTATTGTAGTTAGGGATTTGCAGAAACTGCACAATATCTGTATGTGGCTGACCAGTCTGTAAGGGGCCCGGGAGAGTTCTGTGGCCCCATAGACTACAAAAAAAAAAATGCTTGTTTTAATACGAGAAACATTTTTTTATGAGAAATATTACATTTATTGTAAATCTACTTTTAATTATGGTCTCTTTCATGCCGATAATTATCCTTAATAAGAAAAATAAATTTATATTGCACGCTAGCAGTTATTGATTGCCCTTCCCTCATTGTACCACAAAAAGCAGTAATATACTGAGATCACTCCTTGGTCGCAGCGGCTCTTCGCAGTGTTGCGCTGTAGTTACTACATGGAAGACAACGAATAAACTTGCAGTTTGAATTTTACATATGACGTAACCCACCCCCCCCCCCCCCCCCCCCCTTCACATAGCGTGATCTGTATTGTGCGAGCCGTGTCAATAGGGTGTGATTTGTACCTGTATTATGCTCTGATGGTTTGCTAACAGACCAAGCCGCTGTCTTACTTTGTAACGCTGAGTATTGCAGGGGGAGTATTATTTTATTCTGGATTACTCACGTGCAGAACTCACAGAAACATTAAACCCGTTCAATTACTTTCTGCATATTAAGAACATGGACCAGAACCAACCAAACTTTGTGGACAGGGTCTGTTTGTTTTACCCAGTCTGTGTGTGAATGTATCAGCGAGGAATTGTTAAAGTTAATTGCATCGAGCTTGGTCTCATTCTGATTGCATAAGAAGGTTTCCGGTATTATTTATGTGGTGTTTGCACATTGTGAACGCTAGCTATAACTAATATTCATTTTCATCGTTAAGTCCATAGCCATCGTTTAAAAATAAAGACTCTGCGATGCGAGCGCTGTGGTTCCAAAGCACATAGCTTTTATCTGCAAATAGAACACCAGGCACAGTTTGGTATACATAAGCCTGCGCCTGGCAGCACTAACACAAGCTTCTATTAGAACGCTCTGGTTTCCAAAGCCAGAGCTCAACAATTTATACACTGTACAGTTGTAAAAGGAGGTAACATGACAGGGATACACAGGTACAGTATTAAGGTCTTCATTCATTGGTCGGCGGGTCATGACCTCGAAGGAACTCCACGTGGAATAGGTAGATTTCTCTGGCCATTGTTCCTTGAGATGACCAGCTTTCCTCCTTCAGTTTCCTGCCTCTAGACCTGCACAACCTGGGGTTTATGATCCCTGTGAGCTGGCTCTTTGGTGTATGAAAAAAGTGATATTATTTATAACTAGCATTCGCAAAGTGCAAACACTACATAAATAATACTGGGAACATTTGCATGTAATTGTGGAGACATTGATACTAAACTCAATGTAATTTGTAAGTTGTAAACATTATGTAGCCTCTTTCAATCTTTATTTTATATTAAACTAAAAGAAAGATTAAAAATATTTGCATGTTGCTATTTGCAATAATAATTATTCGATTGCGTACTAATCTCATTGCAACTGATTGTAGTGTTCAGAAAATATCGATTACCACCTTCATCCAATTATTAAACTTCAACATCATACACCAAATAGCAACTCCAGAGATGCCATAAAAGAACCAGTTTACACAGGTCTAGAGGCGGGAGCCCAAGGTAAGGATACATGGCCACACATGGGAAGATGACCCCCACCTCAAGGAACAATGACCAGAGAAATCAGCCAATGAGGCATCGGGTTTTTGGCATACATGCCAACATTCAAAACTTCTCCCCCGGTGGTGAAGTCATGTGACAAGGGGTAGGAGGAGGCGGTGACATCATTGCATCACCATAGCCCCGCCCCTTACTAAAAAAAAACAAAAAAACGAAATTGTCGGCATTGAATAGCGGGGGTGGGGCTTAATGATGCAATTAAGCCCCACCTCCACCATTCAATGCCGTGACTTTCGGCGAATACAGGAGATTTGCCTACTCTTCCGGGAGGACTCCCGGAAATTTGGGAGCCTCCAGGGAATTCCAGGAGAGTAGGCAAGTATGATTTTTGGGAGCAGGGCCACCATCAGGGGGGTAGATGGAGTACAGCAGTATGGGGCCCGACAGCAAAGTGGGGCCCCATCAGGCCTGGGCCCAGACAAATTTATTAGGGTGGGGGTCTCCAAAGTGAATTCAGGGAGGTAGCGGATGCCATTTCTAGGCAGCAGCTGCGTCTGAGATGTGAGAGGCGGTGTGGGGAGAGACCTCTGCTCATAATTAAGGATGCGGCAGTGGGCCCCCTTGTAGGCAGCATGTCTGCCTCCGCTGCCAAGATGTAGGGGCCCCGCAGCTGCCCCTATGTGCTTCAGTCCCAGCGGTGCCAGGCTAACCTGCCCGTCACAGCGCTGTCAATAGAGAGGAGTCGAAATGAGACAACAAGAAGATGCAGAAAGGTAAGTAAACTACTGCAGGGGTTGGATGGAACCGGGGATTGGGGTGACTGTAGAGAATGGGAGTGGGGGATGACAATGTTGGGCAGAGAATAAGTCTAAAATTAAGGTGGGGTGAGAAGGAAGGAGTGGAGCCCTGTCTGTTACATTTGTACTGGGCCCTGCAATTTCTGGTGGCAGCCCTGCTTGGGAGGTCACGATCTATGAATGTGGGCCTTCATACTGCATCTCTGTGATGTCACTGCTTTTTATGACTGCACAGTGTATAAATTGTTCATCTCTGGCTTTGGAAACCAGAGCGCTCTGATAGAAGCTTGTGCTGATGCCGACCGCGCAGGCCTATGCATGCGATACTTTGCCCTGTAATCTATTTTGCGAATAAAACTCTTGTGCTTTGGAACCACAGCGAGCGCATCGGAGAATCTTTATTTCATACGATATACTGGACCTATCAGCAGCGACGTCAGATCTACCAGTGCTCTAATGTGGCAACATTTTTACAATCAATAAAAGCTTAATGTAGTAACAGGGCTTGGTGGCAGAGCGGTTAGCATTGCTGCTTCACAGTCATGAGTTTGATCTCTACCTGGACCCTCTCTGTTTGAGCTTTGTATTTTCTCCCCGTATTTGTGTGCGTTTCTCCATGTGCTCCACTTTCCTCCCACAGTTCATATATGTACTGGTAGGCTAATTGGCAATGCTTGTGTGGCAGGGAATATAGGTTATAAGCTCCACTGGTGCAGTGAAAGATTAAATAATATCTGTAAAGCACTGCATAATTTGTAGGTGCTACATAAATAACTGAATAATAATAATTATTGCTATAACATTCTATTTGTAATAAGCCCAATTGGAACCTGGCTTTTACGTAGCAGGCAGTGTAAGCCGGACACACTCTACAAGGAAAAGGACAGTGCTCAAAGACTACTAATAAGGCCATGGTCAGGAATTGAACTTGTGACCACAGTGCTAGGAGACAGAAGTGCTAACCACTGAGCCACCGTGCTGCCCATACTATGTGTTGAACTATATATTCTCTATTTGATGTGAATAAACGGTTTTAACTCTATTCTACTATGCCATTTATGTTGCTTAGGTGGAGTGTACTAGTGGTTTTTGAGCACGGTCCCTTTTTATTGTGCTCATCGGTTGTTTAATGCGGGGGACAGGCTGGTAGTCCCTTTAGACCAGGGGTAGGCAACCTGCGGCTCTCCAGGTGTTGTAAAACTACAAATCCCAGCATGCCTTTCCACCTATCTGCTGGTTATCTACTGGCAAAGCATGCTGGGACTTGTAGTTTCACAACATCTGGAGAGCCGCAGGTTGCCTACCCCTGCTTTAGACAGTAGCCTTTACCACCCTGATTACTATCAATACTTATATTTTTAAGCAGCAGAATTAATACGCTCATTATTTATTGTTTCACAGCACCTGTAACGTTGTCTCATTTTGTGTTAGTCAGATACCCTCTACAGTTGTGTAACAGGAACTTGGGGCTCACAAGACCAGCTATGTGCAGATAAATACAGCATGTCCAAGCCTAGGGATATAACTAAACACACAAGCAGGAATTCCTCAGCCACCTCTAGCAGATTTGGGGTGGACGGATCAACGAGGGAGATGCCGAACTTGGCTTGATAGACGGAACATGAGATACCAGATCAGTTCTGAGCTAGACTCAGACAGCTGCTGTAGTATGAAGAGGACCATGATTAGAGGGGGCTGACCGGACCACCACACATTTGTGAATTTCTTCTAATTCAGGCTTTAAACTGAGTATACCAGGCTCTGAATTTATGCCCATCTAAGATGATTGCTCCCTGTTAAACTCAATGTCCCGGGGATGTTTACATATGCTTGCTTACAGAGCTAAGAAGCCTAAATCTAGATACACATACATGGAAGAGATCTCTTATCCTCTTTAGGCAATCTAGGGCACTTCTTGTATCAGGTGTCTATGCCCTAGGGGGAGAAGTCAAGTTCTTGTCCGATTCATCCTAAAAAACTTGCAAAGCGTTTTCTGTCATCCCTGTGATTATTGGAATCACGTCACTGCTTTATAAACAGTACAAGAACAAAATAACCAAAATGTATTGTCTGGTTAGTAGGCAGGTGAGTCTGCCTTGTAAGGATGGCGGCTTCCGGTCAGGGCAGACACACCATGGTGCAAAGACAGGTTGCTTCAAGAGGCAGGACTGGGGCAGGTCAGTACATGCTTTGTTTTTATCACATAACTATCACATTACACAGTAAGATATATGAAGAAGGATATATGACTTAGGGAACAAATTCCATATTAACTAGAAAACTCTGTTAAAGCAGATGGACTCCACCAATATTTCCTGCATTCAAGTGGGAGAGGCTTCAAACTCTAACACATATCTGACACATGATCGCGTGAAACAGAGAGAGAGTCCATCACCTTTTAAGAATAACTTTACCTAAAAGCAAAAAAGATTATTTTGGGTGGAAGTTGAGAAGTTAAAAATTGCTAGGGTCCATGCTTGCTCCAAAGGTCCAAAGCCGCACACTCCCCTCTCCTCTGTCTGCTCAATTTTATTTTGAAACAAGTTAAGCAGATATAAAAGCACTTTCACATCAGAAAAGGAGCATCAACCGCTGCTTGACTTGTTTTAAACAGCCAGGCAACACTCTACTCTCTGCTTCCTACTCGGCCTGTTTAAAACAAGCCAACCAGTTGTTGATGTCCCTCCCATATGAATTTCCAAGTCACACTCCACTTTTCTTTTTTAACATGCCTAGTGGAAAGAGAGTGGATGCAGCATATGATGGCGATGTAGTTATCCTAAAATTGGGGATGGATGTCCCCACTCTAACAGTTCATCTAAAAGCCCCAAACTTCCCCTTTGCTTCAAATGGACCAACCAGAAGTAGAGTGTGACATGGGACTGTTTGGGCTAGCAGTAGAGGAGCACCAACACCTGCTCGACTTGTTTCAAACAGGCCGAATGGAAAGCGGAAAGTGAAATTGGGAGCGAGACCATAAGAACCATTGAAGACTCAATCTCATCTGGTGAACAGAGCACAGAAGGTAAGTGTTTTTGGGGTTTTTTTTTTTTTTACTTTATAGGTCATCAAACTCCACCGAAAACCACAATTTTAGTTTTGAGCTGCTACCCTTTAAGTTAGATAGTAACACAGAGAATTAGTAGAGAAAAGAAAAAACAAACACAGTTCTAAGAGACATTCAGTAAATGCACATAGTCCAATGAATTACCTGCACGGTCATGTGCTCTTCCTTAAAATCCCACACTTTGCTTTTAATATTCTTCCAGTCGGAGACCATGATCTGCAGCTTGGCCTCCGCCAGCAGAAGCTGTTTCCTGCATCGGCCATAATTCATGAGAAGTTCATGGAACTCGTGTCGGTCCTGGTGGGCAATCCTCTCAAACTCCTCGGTGAAGGAATCCACATTCTCTAACCAAGAACTTGGTTCAAATATTTTAAGCTGTTCCCTGGTGAACGGGACAGGCCTGGGCTGTTGGGGGAGCTCGGGGTAGAGTCTCTCATTCGAGACCAGAGGTTTAATAGTCGCAACATCTCTCATGTGGTCCAAGATCTGCACGGGCAGTTCTGGGTACAAGGGCTTCACCTTAGAAGACTGCAGAATCTCTTTGGCTTCCACAAAATGCTGCGAGTTGACTGTATCGAGTTCCTTGAGAGAGAGGACTGCAGGACGAACATCGGCTAACTCTACGGAGCGTTTCTCATGGGAAGGGCTAATTATTTCAGCACATTTGGTCTTTTCGCAGGATAAATCAAAGTTCTGAGACGTGCAACTAACACTTATGTCGACTTTTCTACTGGTGGCATCCAGCTCCTGACTGTCGGTGGTACGAGGCTTCTTCGTCTCACCTTTGTCCTTCGTGAAGGACAACTTAGAGTCTTCCTCACTTACGAAGGTGGAATCTGCCAGCGACAAACTGTTAAATCGGTTAATATCCAATGTGCCGCCGTCATCATTTAGCTGGATTTCTATAAAACTATCAGGGGGTTCATGGTCTGTTTTTGGCTTTCGAGGGGAAGAATCTGTGTCCGATATTGTAAGAACAGCGTTCTCTTCATCTAAAACTGGAGTCTTTTCTGTTCTTAAGTCCCCAAGAAGTTGCTGCTTCTTCTTTGTCTGACAAGACATAAAGGAAATGGTATTTTGATAAATCAGGAATAACAAGTAACAACATCTCAAGAACTTAAACTTCAGCATTTAAGCAGTCTTCAATGATATCACAATCATGACATCTGAGATCTGAGAGGATACACAGGGAACTGCAGGGGTGGCCTAAGGAGACAGGTTGAATCAACCAATAATGGCAATAAACAAACAAGGGTAAATCCCATTTAAAAATAATTTTTGCTATACGTCATTCTGTTTAAAGATTGTTATCGTCTTAGAATTATATATACACATATATTCGCCCTATCCGGCTCTAAGAGAGATATGACGGATCTGCACATTGCTGCCTCAAGGGTTCAATCCTCGGTCCCCGACTGATAAACTATAGTGTGCCATCATGAATAGCACAATAATGAGTGACGGCTTACCAGCAGGACCTTGGAGACGACACAGTGCAGATCTGTCATAGGTACAGGGGAGTCAAATGTCACAAGATCTCCCCCACTGTTAAACATTGCAGACGGCTCTGTATAGAGATGGGCGAGTATGGGAACACGATTCTTTATCAACAGCAATTTATATATAAGAGAACTTTTCCAGTGTAAATATATGAAGGAGCCATTATAGTCCAGGAACTGACTGTGACAGACAGTCTTGGGATGTATCAGCCTCTATGTAAGTGCATCGGGAATAACACAGTACGGGGGCTGGGGGATTTCAGCCTTCTTTCTCTATAAACTGTTCCCATGGTGATGATAAAAGTACAGTAATTACCGTCTAACAAATGGGTCTTTGCTATTTGAGGACAAGAGATTTATTTTGCTGTAAAGACGCCACTGAAAAAAACCTTCTGTAATGAACATTACTACGACATCAGCCTGGGGGCAGGTAAAACTCTTGTGTGTCCATTCACCAAAGATGTAAACAGATTAAATCAAGGAACAACATACATTTTTAACACTATATTCCTGAAATGTTTGTTTTTTTTGTTTTGTTTTTTAAAAGGAACCCTAAACCTAACAGTGCAAATCACTTTACATAAAGCTGCAACTAAGAATATTCACAGATATACTGTACATGTAAAAGTTGTAAGACCTTAGCAGAACTTGAGATATTTCACACTGTATTCACATTTTCATATGTATCTGAGTACAAGCTACTGTTCCCTGTTATCAGTCATTCAAGGTGGAAACTGCAGTGTTCTTCACTGGGATTGATGACAGGAAGAGTGTGGCGGCTACAAAAAGATCTCCTCCCATGACTCCACCCTCATCTCAAATATGTAATCAATTCTGAGAGTTATATAGTGGAAGGAGCAGGGTCCCCAACAGCACAGAATAGTCCTGTGAGGCTCTTGACATACTGGCAGGCCCGGCGCTCCCATTAGGCAAGGTTAGGCACTTGTCTAGGGCGCCGGACTCTGGAGGGTGCCTGGAGAACTGGAAATTAATTTTAAAACTGTGCAGTGACCGCTGACCATACCTGTCACGGCCGCCGCACAGCATGCAGATGCAAGGGGGAGGGGGGAGAGGCTATTGCTCACCACCGCCGACTCTCTGCTCCGTCTCCTCCCCTCCACTCACTAGTGTCAGTGAGTGGAGGGGAGGAGACGGAGCAGAGAGGCGGCGGTGGTGAGACAAGGTAATGAAAGACGGGGTGAGGGGGGAGGAGGGAGGAGGGTGCCGATTTTTGCAGGGGGGGGGGGGGGGGGGGGAAAGAGGGCGCCGATTTTGCCTAGGGCGCCATGGAACCTAGCACCGGCCCTGCATACTGGTACGGGAAGATCACGGTGTTAAACCTAGCTCTCTATAGAACAAAGTTCATACACAGGCAACTTATTATATTAACAAACTGCTCAGCACAATATTTTTCTTTTGTATGTAAATTGCAAATATTGGCTCTTATGTGTGGTTAACTGCACACTACTAATTCTAATGTATGTTACCTACGTGTTTTGCGTACAATTACCCTTTAATTTTGGTCTTCTTTCTATAAATCACTCGTTAGAAGGACAGAGAGATACAGTAAATAAACATGATCATGTCTGGGACGTGAAAGCTACACACAGAGGTTATCTATTCATGGTTAGTTTCATTTTCACATGCTGATTATGAAATGCCAACACTGCTGACTAACACGAGACCTGGGGCCTTCAGCCACAACACTAAACACTTACTGCTCGTCTGGGGAAAATGTACTGATGTTATTGTATATTGGCTCTGTGGTACTACAAGTTTCAGCATGTCCCTTTAGACAGTTTTATTACACACAGCATACTGTCTTCCTGTTTCCGAATGCATATATTTTTATTAACAATTTAATGTATTTTCATATACTGAAATGAGTTACAAAAGAGTAAAAGGTTATAATTATAGCAAATCTGTCATGTGACCTGACTCCAAAAAAGCATTTGGATAATAACCCCCTTCATCCAACTACAGATTATGCCACTTTCATATCCTGGCCTACAGCAAGAACAGGACCTTGTTGGCTTAGGCAGTCTCGCCGTATCCTATGGGGCACAGTTAGGCGGAGCAGGGGGGGGCCGCACAGTCACTGATCATAGCCCAATTGATTTTCTTTCAGTCCCTAGTGAGACCTGATGGCTCTCGATCCAATGTTTGCTGGGAGTTGGTAGTCATTATAACCTCATAAACTCAAATGCAGTTTGCTAAATATTTTTAAAAAAAAATCATATAGGGTTCTTCTTTCCTGCAGTAGTCCAAATGGAAATGTCAATTAAGTAATGCAAATAGACGGACACAACTTGACATAATAAAACCACAAAGTTAATTATTAAAGTACTATCCACCGGAGGGGCCAAAAAGCAATCGGCCAATCAGGAGTGGCTATATAGAGCTGCAGAACACCATCATCATCACTGTGTATCATTTCAGCATCCCTCCAGCATCTGCAAGCGATATACCATCTAAAAGGCGTATCTGAGGCGTAATGTGCTCCAAACTATACATAATAAGATCTTTTAGTCTTTCTGGGCAAGTTTTGTGTTGTAGGCCATGCACCATTATAGTTGCCCTTCTCTGTACAGACATTAGAGACTGTACAAAGAAGGGCAACTATAATGGTGCATGGCCTACAACACAAAACTTACCCGGAAAGACTAAAACATCTTAATATGTAAAGTTTGGAGAAGAGAAGGTAAAGGGGGGACATGATAGAAACTTTCAAATATATCAGGGTTATAACAAGGTGCAGGAGGGAAACATTCTACACAGGAAGAGAAGTATTAGAACACGAGGACATGTACTGACACTGGGGGGAAGAGAAGTATTAGAACACGAGGACATGCACTGACACTGGGGGGGGGAAGAGAAATATTAGAACACGAGGACATGTATTGACACTGGGGGGAAGAGAAGTATTAGAACACGAGGACATGTATTGACACTGGGGGAAGAGAAGTATTAGAACACGAGGACATGTACTGACACTGGGGGGGGAAGAGAAATATTAGAACACGAGGACATGTACTGACACTGGGGGGGAAGAGAAGTATTAGAACACGAGGACATGCACTGACACTGGGGGGAAGAGAAGTATTAGAACACGAGGACATGTACTGACACTGGGGGTAAGAGAAGTATTAGAACACGAGGACATGTACTGACACTGGGGGGAAGAGAAGTATTAGAACACGAGGACATGCACTGACACTGGAGGGAAGAGAAGTATTAGAACACGAGGACATGTACTGACACTGGGGGGAAGAGAAGTATTAGAACACGAGGACATGCACTGACACTGGGGGGAAGAGAAGTATTAGAACACGAGGACATGAACTGACACTGGGGGAAGAGAAGTATTAGAACACGAGGACATGCACTGACACTGGGGGGGAAGAGAAGTATTAGAACACGAGGACATGCACTGACACTGGGGGGAAGAGAAGTATTAGAACACAAGGACATGTACTGACACTGGGGGGAAGAGAAGTATTAGAACACGAGGACATGTACTGACACTGGGGGAAGAGAAGTATTAGAACACGAGGACATGTACGGATACTGGGGGGAAGAGAAGTATTAGAAGACGAGGACATGCACTGACACTGGGGGGGAAGAGAAGTATTAGAAGACGAGGACATGCACTGACACTGGGGGGAAGAGAAGTATTAGAACACGAGGACATGTACTGACACTGGGGGGGAAGAGAAGTATTAGAACACGAGGACATGTACTGACACTGGGGGGGAAGAGAAGTATTAGAACACGAGGACATGCACTGACACTGGGGGGAAGAGAAGTATTAGAACATGATGACATGCACTGACACTGGGGGGAAGAGAAGTATTAGAACACGAGGACATGCACTGACACTGGAGGGAAGAGAAGTATTAGAACACGAGGACATGTACTGACACTGGGGGGAAGAGAAGTATTAGAACACGAGGACATGTACTGACACTGGGGGGAAGAGAAGTACTAGAACACGAGGACATGTACTGACACTGGGGGGAAGAGAAGTACTAGAACACGAGGACATGCACTGACACTGGGGAAGGAGAAGTATTAGAACACGAGGACATGCACTGACACTGGGGGGAAGAGAAGTATTAGAACACGAGGACATGCACTGACACTGGGGGGAAGAGAAGTATTAGAACACGAGGACATGCACTGACACTGGGGGGAAGAGAAGTATTAGAACACGAGGACATGCACTGACACTGGGGGGGAAGAGAAGTATTAGAACACGAGGACATGCACTGACACTGGGGGGGAAGAGAAGTATTAGAACACGAGGACATGCACTGACACTGGGGGGAAGAGAAGTATTAGAACACGAGGACATGCACTGACACTGGGGGAAGAGAAGTATTAGAACACGAGGACATGCACTGACACTGGGGGAAGAGAAGTATTAGAACACTAGGACATGTACTGACACTGGGGGGAAGAGAAGTATTAGAACATGAGGACATGTACTGACACTGGGGGGGAAGAGAAGTATTAGAACACGAGGACATGCACTGACACTGGGGGGAAGAGAAGTATTAGAACACGAGGACATGTACTGACACTGGGGAGAAGAGAAGTATTAGAACACTAGGACATGTACTGACACTGGGGGGAAAGAGAAGTATTAGAACACGAGGACATGTACTGACACTGGGGGGAAGAGAAGTATTAGAACACGAGGACATGTACTGACACTGGGGGGAAGAGAAGCATTAGAACACGAGGACATGCACTGACACTGGGGGGGGAAGAGAAGTATTAGAACACGAGGACATGTACTGACACTGGGGAGAAGAGAAGTATTAGAACACTAGGACATGTACTGACACTGGGGGAAAGAGAAGTATTAGAACACGAGGACATGTACTGACACTGGGGGGAAGAGAAGTATTAGAACACGAGGACATGTACTGACACTGGGGGGAAGAGAAGCATTAGAACACGAGGACATGCACTGACACTGGGGGGGAAGTAGGTTCAGAGGAAAATGGGGAAAAACTACTTCACAGAAAGGGAAGTGGGGTAGTGGGTAATTGGAATAGTCTCCCATCAAAGGTGGTAGAGGCTAATACAGTGAAGCAATTTAAACATGCTTGGGGATAGACATAAGGATATCCTTAAGGATCAGGGTTCTAAAAAAAATGGGCAGACTAGATGGGCCAAGTGGTTCTTATCGGTCGTCACATTCTATGTTTCTATGGATGAGTCCTTTGTCTAATTGTGTCACAATTATGGAAACATGCCCGTCCTGTACTCAGCCTAAGCCTGTCCCCCATGCCCCCTTTCCACTTCATCATCATCATCAATTTATATAGCGCCACTAATCCTGCAGCGCTGTACATAGAACTCACTCACATCAGTCCCTGCCCCATTGGAGCTTACAGTCTAAATTCCCTAACACACACACACACACACACACACACACACACACACACACACACATTAGGGTCAATTTTGTTAGCAGCCAATTAACCTACTAGTATGTTTTTGGAGTGTGGGAGGAAATCGGAGCACGCAGAGGAAACCCACGCAAACATGGGGAGAACATACAAACTCCACACAGTTAAGGCCATGGTTGGAAATTGAACTCATGACCCCAGTGCTGTGAGGCAGAAGTGCTAACCACTGAGCCACCATGCTGCCCTAGGCATAAAGATACGCAAGTCAATGAAATGCAAAAACGTATTTATAGCGCAGCAATGCTTGTGAAAATGCTTTTATGATGCAAAAATAACTAGTTGTGCATCCACTGAGCCCCCTGATGTCTACAATCAAACTCAATTGCTAGTTTCGCGCAAGACAATTTAAACGCATCAGCATATTTGGTTTATAACAATATACTCACTATACTGAAGTGCCACGGTTGACTCATTAATTATGGCTCCCTCTAATTACAAGTGTGCACGCAATTACTAAGAGGCCCTAGGCAAGAAATAAATTCTTCACATGTGGATGTAATGACTCCACCACCAGAACACACCAGACCGGTCGCAGGACAACTGTTATCGCAGGTTACGCTGTCATTCATCATCCACATCACTGACTCCTTAGGTCACAGTGACCGAGGACAGAGAGAAATATATGCACCTGTTATATGATACCGTACACACCACGTGCTTAATTCTCTGGTACATAAATCAAACAGAAACACGTTTTTTGTGCAGGGATAGAAAAATGTGGCTTCTCGTTTTAAACAACATTTGACGGGGAGAGAATGCAATTCAAAGTATTAAAGACTAATTACGAAACACCCTCATTGTCTAAAAGGTAACACGAGCCTCTAGTGGGGGGGGTTTCCTTCTGTGGGGGGTGATAAAACGATTATATGGTTTGTGTATTCAGCAATATATTAGGAAAGGAAGAAATTCACCAAGCAATTCATTTAAAGGATGACATACGTCTCTTAAACTGCCCCATCAGCATCAAGAGACGCCACCGAGGTGCCTTCCCCAGAACCTCTATTTCACAGCCGTTACCCGCGTTTTACTACTTAAATTAAAATTGTAAAGTCTACATTAATTTCCATGGAATCTTAATGGGCTAATTATTTTGGCACTTATAACATAAGAACTGGCAAGAATTACAGATCATACAATAGTGGAGGAGAGAACATTGGATGTACATAGATGTAGCATGTCCTACTCCCTTGTATCCATGATCAGTAGTAGCATTTACTCTCAATGGCCATGTGTAGGTTAGCACATTCTCCATAGGCTTCCTCTGTGAACCACTAGTTAGAATGCAACAACTAAGCGGTGAATGCAGATAATTAGGGACATAACCTGGGCATATGCAAAGAACCTTGGGGCCGATTCATTAACGCAGCACGGTGGCTTAGTGGTTAGCACTTCTGCCTCACAGCGCTGGGGTCATGATTTCAATTCCCAACCATGTCCTTATCTGTGTGGAGATTGTATGTTTCTCCCTGTGTTTGCGTAGGTTTCCTCCGGGTGCTCCGGTTTCCTCCCACACTCCAAAAACATACTGGTAGGTTAACTGGATGCTATCAAATTGCCCCTATTCTGTCTCTCTGTGTGTGTGTGTGTGTGTGTGTGTGTGTGTGTGTGTGTGTGTGTGTGTGTGTGTGTGTGTGTGTGTGTGTGTGTGTGTGTGTAAGGGAATTTAGACTGTAAGCTCCAATGGGACAGGGACTGATGTGAGCGAGTTCTCTGTACAATGCTGCGGAACTGGTGGCGCTAAATAAACAGCTGATGATGGTTAATAAATGCCAATACGTGCCATATTTTGTGTACAATCAACCCACGCATGCACAAAACCGGACCATACCAGCCAGAGATGACAGCAACGTCCAAATCATCTTCACGCGCAAAGGACCCTTATTACAGCCTACGACTTCATGGGTGGAACACGGAGTGGACTGGGCGTATGCACATAGTCAATTCACAGTAAGAGCGTGCCAAGCTCAGTTACACAATTCAAGCTTTGGGCATCTCTCAGGTACGGGTTTTTCTCTCGTAAGCACTTGCAGCAGCCACAGGTCAGGTGTAAGTGCCAAGTGATAGCGATGACAGTGGCGTATCCATGCTAGAACATGTGTTTGCAATCAGGAGCAATGTATTATATGTACAGCAGACATTAATAATATCCTAATAAACGTACTTCATGGAAGAAAAAAAATTAAAAAACGTTTTTTTTATTTTTCAATGTTTTGTCATTAATGACTATTATTAACAGGTGACATTAACTCAATAGCTTTATTTTATTTTTTTCTGTGCGTTCTTTTAGGACTTTGTATTCAACATATGTATTGGATGCATCCTGCAGTATATTGACTGTTAGAGCAGAGCGGGCCTATATCTGTATTAATCAACAGACGTATCTTCGGATCCTTGTTGAATACAGACGTGCGTATGCCTGAATCATGTGCATTTTAAAAAAAACGCACAATACGTTCATTTTGCGTGCCTTCATGATTCAGGCCAAGTAAATATATGCCTCTTCTCAGTCTCTATACCAGATAAGAATAGATAATACACATGGGCAAGTGAAGAGCAATTGAGAACTGACTGTGATGGGTCAAACAGCAGCTAGATATGAAACACCATTTTTGAATGGCCAAACCCAAGCAGATAAGGCTACATCACTGTCTCACAGACTCCTCCTTGCTGCATATGTTCCAGTGGATAGTATATGTGGCACAGCAAAGAGATAAAGTGATTGATGAGCCCAGCACTGTGAAAATGTACCCAAAACAACTCAAGTCCTTTGTAGAGCACATTAATTCCAAAACATACTAGTAGGTTAATTGGCTGCTATCAAATTGACCATAGTCTCTGTCTGTCTGTGTGTATGTATGTTATGGAATTTAGATTGTAAGCTCCTATGGGGCAGGGACTGATGTGAGTTCTCTGTACAGCGCTGCAGAATTAGTAGCGCTATATAAATAGCTGATGAATTTAAGAGCCACTTAAATTGGTTGCTAATAAGGCATTACTAGACATTAACCACAGAAAACTGGAGAATGAGGACAATAAACTTATGTAGACTTAACCATAACAGAGACATACATCATCATCATCTATTTATTTATATAGCGCCACTAATTCCACAGCGCTGTACAGAGAACTCACATCAGTCCCTGCCCCAAAGGAGCTTACAATCTAAATTACCTAACATACATACACACAGACAGACAGATTAAGGGCATTTTGATAGCAGCCAATTAACCTACCAGTATGTTTTTTTGGAGTGTGAGGGGAAACAGGAGCACCCAGAGGAAACCCACACAAAACACAGGGAGAACATACAAACTTCTAACAGATAAGGACATGGTTGGGAATCGAACTCATGACCCCAGTGCTGTGAGGCAAAAGTGCTAACCACTGAGCCACCGTGCTTAGTGGTTAGCAGCAGCGGTGTTGTCCTCAAGTTATCAAAGTATCGTAACAGACTGTTAGCAAACTGTATTTGACAAATTGAAATTTCTCTTATGCAACAATGGAAAGTTCATTTTGACCACATTGCAAAAAAAGAAAGACTCACAACGGTTAATATATATTGCATATAGAAGAGAAAAGAAACGGACACAATACAATACTAGTGTTGAATACCCAAAAACAATAGTAGGAAATATTAATTGTAAAGCAGAGTAATACATTCTTGGAACAAGCAGTTAGCTGCTTACTAAATATTAATTTAATAACACAATTGATGTTTTTATACCTCTAATAGTAAAGTGGCCCATTCACATAGGCTATTTGTCCAAAAACAAAATTCCTACACTCCATATACATCAAACACTGCTAAAATCTACCGGCCCCCAGGGAACCATGATTTGGTCAGACAGGTTCTTGCTGGATGTTTAACAGCTTTGGGATTTGTCGAATGACAGCTTCTACCACACCACTGTAATAACTGCATATGTGACTACAATGCAGCCAGGTGTATCCTGCCCCAGACCAAGGTTATGTATAATTTATGTACCCTGGCCTAAACAATGATCTACATAATATAATGTATGAGGTCATACCCTGGACCGATGTTATATATCAATGTATAGGTCATTGGTACGGCCTCATCATGTCTTCAGTTCTGGAGGCCATATCGCCAGAAGGATATAAATACATTAGAGACTGTACTGTACAAAGGAGGGCATCTAAAATGGTGCATGGGCTACAGCACAAAACTTACCCGGACAGACTAAATGATCTTATTATGTATAATTTGGAGCAGAGAAAGAAAAGAGGGGATATTATAGAAACTTTCAAGTATAAAAAGGTACAGGAAGGAAACATTGTACAAAGGAAGAGAAGTATTAGAACACGAGGACATGCACTGACACTGGGGGGAAGAGAAGTATTAGAACATGAGGACATGTACTGACACTGGGGGGAAGGAAGTTCAGAGGAAATATGAGGAAAAACTACTTCACAGAAAGGGTAGTGGATAAGTGGAATAGCCTCCATCAGAGGTGGTAGGGGATAATACAGTAGCAATTTATATATGCTTGGGATAGACATAAGGATATCCTTATAAAGAATAAGGGATCAAATAGGGTTTGAGGTTACCATAGGTTAATAAAACAATGGGCAGACTAGATGGGCCAAGCGGTTCTTATTAGCCATCAAATTCTATGTTTCTATATATAATATAAGGTATTGGGGGCAGATGAGGAGGGGTCATACCCTCACACAATGTTATATATAATATATGGGGACAGATGAGAAGGGGTCATACCCTCACATGATGCTATATATAAGGTATGGGATAGGCTGAGGAGGGGTCATACCCTCACACAATGGTATATATAAGGTATGGGGGCAGATGAGGAGGGGTCATACCCTCACACAATGGTATATATAAGGTATGGGGGCAGATGAGGAGGGGTCATACCCTCACACAATGTTATATATAAGGCATAGGGGCAGATGAGAAGGGGTCATACCCTCACATGATGCTATATATAAGGTATGGGATAGGCTGAGGAGGGGTCATAAGGTATAGGGGGGGACAGATGAGGAGGGCTCATACCCTCACACAATGTTATATATAAGGTATGGGGGGGGACAGATGAGGAGGGGTCATACCCTCACATGATGCTATATATAAGGTATGGAATAGGCTGAGGAGGGGTCATACCCTCACACAATGGTATATATAAGGTATGGGGGCAGATGAGGAGGGCTCATACCCTCACACAATGTTATATATAATATAAGGGGACAGATAAGGAGGGGGTCATACCCTCACACAATGTTATATATATATGAGGACAGATGAGGAGGGGGTCATACCCTCACACAATGTTATATATAAGGTATGGGGGGGACAGATGAGGAGGGGTCATACCCTCACACAATGTTATATATAAGGTATGGGGGGGGACAGATGAGGAGGGGTCATACCCTCACACAATGTTATATATAAGGTATGGGGGGGACAGATGAGGAGGGGTCATACCCTCACACAATGTTATATATAAGGTATGGGGGGGACAGATGAGGAGGGGTCATACCCTCACACAATGTTATATATAATATATGGGGACAGATGAGGAGGGGTCATACCCTCACACAATGTTATATATAATATATGGGGACAGATGAGGAGGGGTCATACCCTCACACAATGTTATATATAATATATGGGGACAGATGAGGAGGGGTCATACCCTCACACAATGTTATATATAATATATGGGGACAGATGAGGAGGGGGTCATACCCTCACACAATGTTATATATAATATATGGGGACAGATGAGGAGGGGGTCATACCCTCACACAATGTTATATATAATATATGGGGACAGATGAGGAGGGGTCATACCCTCACACAATGTTATATATAATATATGGGGACAGATGAGGAGGGGGTCATACCCTCACACAATGTTATATATATATATATGAGGACAGGTGAGGAGGGGGTCATACCCTCACACAATGTTATATATAAGGTATGGGGGGGACAGATGAGGAGGGGTCATACCCTCACACAATGTTATATATAATATATGGGGACAGATGAGGAGGGGTCATACCCTCACACAATGTTATATATATAATATATGGGGACAGATGAGGAGGGGTCATACCCTCACACAATGTTATATATATATAATATAAGGGGACAGATGAGGAGGGGTGATAGACACCCTCACACAATGTTATACATTATATCATGTTACATGTAATGCTCAGTACGGCAGTGAAGGGGTTACAGGGCTCAGCACGGAGAAGGGCGTGGTCATACTGACAAGTTGGGGAACAGGTGGGAGGGGCATGTCAGGCCCCGCCCCTATGCAGGTATAGGTAGGTGGGGGTCCTGTCAGCGGGCGCCCCCCGGGTACATTACCTTGTCATGCTTGGTCTTGCTCCTCGGCTTGCGGGGCCTGACCGCCTCGGCCATGCTGCTGGCGGCCGCTCTCGGTGCTACGAGCTCCGGCGCCGCCGAGGTGTCTGTAACACGGACATAATAATCCCGAGAGTTGGGGCAGCTGGAGGTCACGTGACGAGGAGCGGCCACCAATCAGACGGAGCGGGATGACATCTTCCCTGAGTACGGGCCGCGATATGGGACAATCTTCCTAACATGCGCAGCTGCCTGGCCTCACATCTGCAGCATACAGAGGATTGGCTGCTGGATAACATATGTCATTGTTACATGTATCACATACAGGATTACACACACATATCACATGTATGATTATACACAGATACCACATACATGGTTATATACAGATGTCACATACATGGTTATAGACAGATATCACATACATGGTTATATACAGATGTCACATACATGGTTATATACAGATGTCACATACATGGTTATAGACAGATATCACATACATGGTTATACACACATATCACATACATGGTTATATTTAACCATGGTAATGCATGTAACATCACATACATGGTTATACACAGATGCCACATATCACATACATGATTATACACATATATCACATACATGGTTATATACAGATGTCACATACATGGTTATATACAGATGTCACATACATGGTTATACACAGATGCCACATATCACATACATGATTATACACATATATCACATACATGGTTATATACAGATGTCACATACATGGTTATACACAGATACCACATATCACATACATGGTTACATATCACATACATGGTTATACACTGATGTAATATATCACATACATGGTTATACACACATAGATGTAACATATAAGAGACATGGCCGCACATGGATGTAATATATCAGAGTCATGACTGCACATAGATGTAACATATCAGGTACATCTTTGTAGTTCATTTATACTGCAGCACAGAACTGCAGCACCTGGAAGTTGTTATAACAAATTGTAGAAAAAACAAACCGCACATAGATAGAGAACAAGGACATACGAATAGACAGAGAAGATGTAGATGTGACACAAGATAGAGAGGACCCTGCTCGTCAGAGCTTACAGTCTAGAGGAGAGGGCAATACTGAGACAATAGGAGCTAGAGGGACAGGAGTGGGGCTGGTAGGACATGCAGAGGGTGTAGTGTCGGGTGGGGGTAGGATAGGTTATAGTGAGGAGGGGGGTTTAGAGAGAGTCTGCTCAGGCGGGTAGGGAGTCCCGTCAAGGAGGAGATGAAGGACAAGTCAGGGACAGATCTCATTGTGTGAGGGCAGGGTTGGCACTACCTAGGGATCATAGGTTTAGGGCTTACCTAAAATACTTGAGGCCTGATTCATGTTTGGACTGTGGAAGTCAAGTAATTGGATGAAGTAAACTAAATTAGTTAATATTGTTTTACCGTGCGATTGATACGCCACGTGTTACGACTCAATCGCACGGGTTAATAACACACATTTACATTCACACTTACACTCGTAAATAACACACGTTTATTAAGATTCCAAGTGGAGATGGTCACTGACCCCCGTGTTTTGGTTTTGGATTCGGTTTTGGATCTGGATTACCGTCGTGTTTTGGTTTTGGTTTTGCAAAACCGCCATTGCGTGTTTTGGTTTTGGTTTTGGTTTTGTTTGGTTTTGTTTTGCTATTTTGTTGGAAAATACATGTTTTTGTGCCTAAAATAACCCAATTTAGTGCTCCAACTGTTTTAGAGATAAGTAATCTAATTGTTAAGGTAATAAATCATCCTAAAAAAATGTTTAATTCTTCGTTGGTAGGCCTTCATTTATTCTACACACAAAACAGATTGTCTTCCTCTCCATCTATGCATATTGGCAATGCAGCCATCGTCTTTGGATGTATATTACACCCTACACTTATAGATAAATATGTAAAGAAATGGAAAAAGACAGTTTGCTTTCTGTCTCTCTAGGCCCCCCTCCACTTGTATAAAATACCAAAAAATCCAGCCGTTATAGACTGTACAATATTAATTGACATGGAGAAAGCCAGTTTGGTTTCTGTCTCTCTAGGCCCCGCTCCACTTGTATAAAATACTAATAAATTCAGCCGTTATATACTGTACAATATAAATTGAAATGGACAAAGGCAGTTTGGTATCTGTCTGCATCAGATCCTCTCTCCACTAGGAGTAAAATAGAAAACTATTCAGCCGTTATATAATTTAGAATATAAATAGAAATTGAGAAAGGCAATTTGGTATCTGTCTGCATCATAATCATCAACATCATCATTAGCGCCCTCGTCGCCTACACAAATCTCCCCCTCATCCTCTTCTAATTCCAAAGTGGCATCCTCAATTTGGGTATCACCGGCTACACTCGGGCTATTAAGGCACACATCAGCAGAATGCTCACGATTAGACATCCCACTGTTGGATGGACTCTCCACAGGGATTGTTGTCATTTGTGAATCAGAGCAAATATTCTCCTGTAATGCCTCACTGTTATCTTGCAGCTCGGCTTTGACGCGTAACAGTAGTTGTGCACCAATTGTAGGCTGGGTAACTTTTTGGGATCTGCCACTAATACCCAAAGGTGAAGGCCTCATTCTCTCTTTGCCACTGCGTGTGTAGAATGGCATGCTTGCAATTTTTTTTTTATCGTCACTTAACTTTTGCTCAGTTACACTTCTTTTTCGCTTCAATACAGTAAATTTTTTTTGGGTTTTTGTTTTTTGCACTAATTTGGAAACACTCTGTTGTTTGACATTGCCTTGGCCAGATGACGTACTGGGAACACTAACATCAGGACTGGTGACAGAACCTGGTTGCTCATTCAGATCATATGTGGACTGCTTTGAATCCATTCTGAGCGCAAACCACTGGGGAGTGCTAAAAATTATTTAGTAGATACTGCTGACAGTTATGACTTTTGACAGCCAGAAATATTAATGCACAATTAGGGAGGACACCCCAAAAGCACTGAGGAGTGCTAAAAATTATTTAGTAGATACTGCTGACAGATATGACTTTTGACAGCCAGAAATATTAATGCACAATTAGGGAGGACACCCCAAAAGCACTGAGGAGTGCTAAAAATTATTTAGTAGATACTGCTGACAGATATGACTTTTGACAGCCAGAAATATTATTGCACAATTAGGGAGGACACCCCAAAAGCACTGAGGAGTGCTAAAAATTATTTGGTAGATACTGCTGACAGATATGACTTTTGACAGCCAGAAATATTTATGCACAATTATGGGGGACACCCCAAAAGCGCTGGGGAGTGCCAAATATTAAGAAAAAATAATAAACCTCTATCCTCCTCTCTGCACTAGCGATTTTTGTTAGAGCAATTGCAAGAACAATATTGTATTCTCTGTCCCTGCTCTAATTAGCCTATGACTACACCCTGCTCTCTCCCTCTGTCAAATGGCGATGGATTGCTGTGGAGGCGTGTATTTATAAAGTTGAAGTATCGCGAGAACCGAGATCCGACGACGTCACGATGACGTTCGGCCTCGATTTGGATTCGGAAGGGGCGGGAGAGTACCGAGCTGCTCAGCTCGGTACTCGGATACCCAAAGTTCGGGTGGGTTCGGTTCTCGGAGAACCGGACTCGCCCATCTCTAGTTCCAAGTCACATTTGTTTATTTGTAACATTTATTAGAGATTGTTTATACATAAATGATAATATATTAAATGTTAAGGCTCAGGATATAGGAAGTGTATCATGTTTAGTGTCATTTTGATATGCACATTACCATCTCTAATCCGCTACTTTCAGCTTTGCAATCACTTCCTGCGATCAATGGTTATGGAAGATAAAAGATTAATGGTCAAAATGACAATGTGTGTAAACTGGTTTAGATCAGTTTCCTTAAACATCATGTGTTCATCAGTTAAGGGTGAGGTGGTGACTCCTTATCAGAGGAATCCTTTGAATTAGCCTATGATCAGCAGGCAACTGGAACATGATTAACCCTGAGCCAATGAAGACCCCTAAACGTGATGCTGTACATAGTGACATCAATAGTAGTTTTTTGTTGTTGTACTGAAACTGTTTATATATGCAAGCCTCTTCCCCAGCTGGCTCTGCAATCCTGACTACAGACAAAGAAAATGTAATGTATTCGGTGTTTTATACTTTCCTGCTTTATTGTAATATCTTTTATGTGTAATAATGGCTTGCTGTAAATCCTGCTATATTTTGCAATTAAATATCTTTGTGCTTTGGAGCCACAATAATTGCATTGGACAATGTTTTATTGGTAAACGATAAAATGAACTTAATAGGATATAAGGCCCTTTCCATGCTGTATGTCGCGTGAAATAGCTCAGAAAAAAACTTCAGCCAATAAACACAATTGCATACAATTCATATCCAAATGCAAATGACACAACTGCCTACGACTTGAAAGGTGTAACGGGGGTAGGAATACTCTTTTTCTTTAAAATTCGATTTATTTAAAACAAATAAAAAAAACTCATTTTAAAATAAACAATTTTTTTTAAAATAAATAGAATTTTAAAGAGAAACAATATTGCTCTAGAATCCTCTCTTTGTTCTTATTTGTGTATTATGAGTTAAACTCTCCAAAGAAGAAGAGCAGGGGGTAAATGTATCAATCTGCGGGTTCTTCAACACCCGCGTGTTCAGCCTCTTCCGCGATTAAATTTCAAGCGGCGCTGCATTGTAAAGGGTTAACTTCCCTTTACAATGCAGCGCCGCTTGAAATTTAATCGCGGAAGAGGCTGAACAAGCGGGTGTTGAAGAACCGCAGATTGATACATTTACCCCCAGGTGTGGAATTACATCTCACTCATGCACCTTCAAGAATAAGATTAGGATGTCTTAATAAAAGAGGGGCCCCAGTAAGTTCTCGCTTCACAAAGGGGAGAAGAAATCTATCACTTTGTTTCACTATTTAGAGGATTATTTACAATTCAGTGTAGTGAATATCACTAATTATTTATTTCAAACACTTTTTTTTATTGTTGAAATATTGTGTTAAAAATTGCATTGCACTATTTATTTCTGTTTTTATATTTTTTATGACTAATGTGGAATATAGAGTGAAGATCGAGAAGACTGAAAGATGCACCTCACTCAAAATTAAGTATTTTTATTTATTTTATTTTTACTACAAACCAGTCAGTACATGTTTTCATTTAGCTTGTGAGGTAATACATCAGCGCCTAACCATTTTCACCTTTATCTGTTGGGTTCTACCATTACATAGTACTCCCTATGCTACTCAGGGCTGGTACCATGTGTTGTGGGGGGCAACCCACCACATGGGTTTCCCACCCCCCCCCCCCCCCAATAAAATGGTGGCTCAGTGGTTAGCACTTCTGCCTCACAGCGCTGGGGTCATGAGTTCAATTCCCGGTCATGGCCTTATCTGTGAGGAGTATGTATGTTCTCCCCGTGTTTGCGTGGGTTTCCTCTGTGTGCTCCAGTTACCTCCCACACTCCAAAAACATACTGGTAGGTTAACTGACTGTTATCAAAATTGACCCTAGTCTCTCTCTGTCTGTCTGTCTGTGTGCGTGTGTATGTTAGGGAATTTGGACTGTAAGCTCCAGTGAGGCAGGGACTGCCCCATTGTACAGCGCTGCAGAATCAGTGGCGCTATATAAATAAAAGGTGATGATGATGGTGTGAAGATGCAGCTCGGAGGGTGATGCAGTAAAATAATGGTTTAAAAAGTTAAAAAAAATGTTTAAATGTTTTTTAAAAGGTATATTAAAAAATGTGTAGGGTTAACAGACCCATGTAAAATTGATCAAACCACACACAAATAAGAAACCACTACTCATGTATGACATAGATCTTTCTCTGAATGTGGGGTATGTTTTACCAGAACTATGTACTGTAATGTAGGTTTAGCCCCTTATATTTACTGTTTATTAATGCGAATGTTGACAGATATGTCAGTGATTTTCTGTGGTTGTGATGAACGTGGGATCGAGGTGTGTAAAAGTATAACACAAGAGACCATGTGACATGTCTGCAAAGTTCCAGCAACGATCTATATATAGTAGCACAGCTCACTCCTCATTTGGAGTCAATAGCAAATCCAGTTAAAGGTAGCAAATTTGCACCTGGATAAACAAAGTTGCATTTTTTTTATTTTATTTTTTATTACGTGCTTGAAAAATAGATCCTGCACACAAATACTGGACAACTTTATTGTTACACTGCAATTCAGAGATGAGCTAGGAAATGCCACTTCCCAACTCTAAATCTATGCACCCATTTTTACATTTGCCCCCGCTGCAGGGCAATGGGGTTGTGCCAAGGTGCAAAATTGCATCTTCTAGCTGGGATTCTAATTGTGTCCCAAAGTAGTCAACTTGCAGCTGATACCTTTACCCGGTCAGATTTGTAAGCTGTGGTATTGCTGTAATTTAAAGTAGCAAAACTCCCATCTATATGCTGAGTACAGCAGATACCTTTAGATAGAACCCTGCAAAATGTATAGACTGAGCAGCTGATCTAATTGCCAGGGCTGTAATTTAAACAGACTACAGCATTAGTAAAGTATCTCCTATTAAACTTACAAGTTAATTAAGAACAAATACCTTTTTTCTGCACTTTAGTCCTTAAAGTCTAGATTTGGATTATACATTTGGTTGCCATACGCACATATCAGAACCCCTGTTAGATTAATGTTTGTGTGATTATTGCAAAAACTACTGTACAGTTTGTGTTTTATTAAGGTGTTAATAAAATATTTTTATTTTTTAAAAAATGGCACTAAAAGCTAACATTTACCAGATGGATATTGCTGATTTTTAAGATGCTGCTTATAAGTAGTGTTCCTTAATAAAATCATCTTTTCAAATGCACAACTTGAAGCACGCCTGGGCAATATCTTGAATTACCTGCTGCTAACTTATTGCTATATGCAAATGTAGAACTGCAAAATTAATGCAAAAACAACTGCAGAATGCATAAGTGTATAGAAGAGCAAATGTCATCAATTTGTATTTCATCAGAATAATAAAGCAGAAAAATAAAGCTGAATTTGAAGGATTACAAAAGGAGTACCTTAGAAATGGCTGTGTGGTATCTGATAATAAATAATATACCTCTATGTAGCATGTTGCTATTCAGCTATGAACGTGATGACACTGGTTTCTCAACCAGAAGACAAGTTCATGGTAAATTAGGTCAGTGGTGGGTTTGTGAATAATTATCAATGGAAATCACAATGTACCCAGCATAGAATCATCATTAAAGATACAATATTGGGATAAGAACTGTAGTTGGTGAAACATAGGAATGTATCATACACAAGAAACTTGGTCACATTAAGATTGGCTGTCAAGTTTGGCAAGTTGGAATGAATCAGATGAAGAACTTATGGAATTCCCTACCATGCTCAATCAGACTATCCCACAGCCTTCAAATCTTTAGACGCTCTTTGAAAACCCATTTCTTTTTTAGAGTTGACTTTATCCTCGGTAACACTATTCACACTAATGCACCGTCACAACTGTCCCAATCTCCACTCTGAGCCACACTCACTCCTCTTATTTCAGCTGTGCCCTCTTCCCCTTAGAATGTAAGCTCTCTAATGAGCAGGGTCCTCCACACCCTTTGGTAGTAACCAAGCTGAACAGACACTTGACTTGATAAACATGGATGTATATGGACCAATGAGCATTGGGACCCCAGGAAGGAAGAAGTATATTCTCACATTCTTCAATGATCAGTCAAGATACATCTTCCCAGCTGTGGCTGTTGTGTATCAGAGAAATCCGAAGAGAATCTTGCCCAATTATGCAACAAGTTTGGTAGGACGTCAAAAATACCACCTGCAGATAATGGCACAAAAAAAATCGAACTGTGACCACAGTACCATACAATACTGAACAGAGATTAAGAGAACCGGACTCCTGAAGAGTAAATAGTAGGAATGGTATTGTACTTTACCTGTTTTATTGCATTCACAAAGTTATTGTCATACTGATGTCCTTTTTCCTGCTTCAGACCTGTAAGAGCCATGAACATAAATTAACCATAGAGATCAATGATCCTGATGTCAGGAAGTGCTATAGGTGTGGTGAACATCTTGTTACCACACTGCTTGTGCAGTGTGACTAAATGAGTTTAATAACACCTTAACCAGCCTGTCCCTCGTTTTTCACAAAATGTTTAGCTTTACAACATGTACTTTTTATAGCGCTGTTTATGTTCCCCAGCTCACCAGAGTACAACTGCAGTGTCTAATTACATGTGGATAAGGGGACATTGTAGCTCATTGTAAATATGTTTATTGTATATTAGAGTGAAGCTGTTATTAATTGTTCTTAAAGTGAGGTCAGGTGGGTTATGGGTAATGATCAAGTTCCAGGACACAGGTGAGGGGCTGACTGCTATCCCATATCTGGAGGTGGGGAAGGCCAATTAGTATCCATTGTCCTCCACAGGACTAGTGCAGACATTTTGTCTGCAACCCAGTAAGGGAGCTAATGTGGAAACACAGCTCATCTCCACTCCCCCTCCAGCCCCCTGGTCCAGCACTCACTAATGTTTAAGAAATAGAGACCCAGGGATTTGACCAGGGAGGGGAAAGGACTGTGGAAATTTGACCCTGGATATAAGGAGCCAGGGGGGGGGGAGGGTTGTTCATTATGAGGATTGATGGCGGGAAACTGCAGGGTGGCTGGTTCTGAGTTGCCATTCTCTACTAGTGAACTACATCTGCAGATCCATGGTTCTTCAAGTTAGGACAGCCAGGTGACTGTAACTCCATAAGCTAGTTGGTTAAGGGACAGATGATGTGGTAAACCTACCTGGTATTTTTTTACTGTTTGTATATAATATTCTAGTGTTGTTTTTTTATTACAATAAATGTACTGTTGTACTTTGCTAACTGCATTTGCCTGAGTGACTTTAGGAACCTTAGAAGGCACTGGGTAGGCTTCCCTGGCATGGTAAGGCACCCCTGGGTCGCCAGCCAGCGTAAAGTGGGTAGAATTGGGCCTGAAAACCCGGTATCTTCACGTACAGTTTAACAAATACCTAAATGCAGATAGCCCCATAGTCCACAGACGCTGTTTATGCATTGTCCATGGTCCAGGGCTCTGCTATGTTCACTAAGGGACATTTCTGAAACCTATTTCCCAAATTAAATCATTCTCTGTATTGTTATTCAGGACAGCTCCATATTAATGATACCAGGTGCACAGAGAATGTTTATTTTCTGCCAGTGTGCAGGAACAGAAGATTTTTGCTGCAGACTGGTGGGGTTTAATAGCAAGACCCTGCCATGATAATTATGGAAGGTAAGTAGTACCTTTAACTCAAAAACTAGCACAGTTAAGGTGCTTGTCCTACATCAGGTCAGACTTGGAAAAGAAGAGGATGGTCGTTCCGAGATGTTAGTGAAAACTCTTTGTGCAGTTCAGGGAGGACAAACACTTTGGGTGGAGCAGAAGTCTCGATGAGCTGACCTTAGGACACATACGTTCTAGTTTGGTTGTCTTTCTTTGTGGTTTCTCCTCATCACTGGCCCCCACCTGTTCTCTTGACTGGTATATATCCCAACCCTTATCTTGCGACTCCTCTACCATAATCCAGCTTGTCTGTATCGCCTCCCACCTGCCACGCTCCCCTACTTTTCACTTGTTCTTCATGACTACAAATACAGTCATTGATCCCCATCCCTACAATAGCCAATTTCTCTGTGTGTGCATGTAGCTTTAGTGAGAGACGACAATATCTCAATTTGTCAGGGAGCTCGTTGTTAAGTCATCGGTTTATTGGTTTTGAAATTGAAACTACCACCATCCTGTTAGCTCCTAAGGTTCTGCTTCTCTACAGTGGGTCTAAATAGGCCAACATCTACCACATTATGTGCTGTTATATATTTAATGTCCACCCTTTTCTGGCAACCAGAACGTATATACTAATACAACCAATCAACTCTCTATGAACTGGTGACATCACTCAGGCATCTTGTTTTGCAGTGAATTGATAGGCTGAGTTCTCATAAATAATGATTCATGGCACAAACATGTCAGCCTCCACTGTGTGTTGGCGTTAGATACAATTCTAAAATATACTTATCATAGTAAGTGCTGACATCTTTATACATTGCTGTAGAATGTTTACATTAAACCCTCAATTATGTTTTAGTAGGAAATCCCATTTCAAACTTTGCTCCATTGTCACCTTGTATAATAAATTCTGCTACTGACTAATCTAATGACACATTCATACTATAAATGGCAGTGGCTTAAAATTCACAAAGTGAGAGGGAAGGTAGAGTACAGACATGATTCACGGAGGGGTAAAAATCATTGGTGTTCTGTGTAATCAATGTTCTGTGTAGGATATAATATGGGTTAAAAAATGTATAGAGATTTCAGCAAAAATAGAAAAAACCTGATGTGAATGTATTTGATGTGTAATGTTTATGCTAAAAGAGGAGATGGCTAAAGACAGAGTAGTCAGTGCGACAGTTAAGCTGTTTCAGTGGCCTAGTGGTTAGCACTTCTGCCTTACTGCACTGAGGTCATGAGTTTGATTCCCGACCATGGCCTTATCTGTGTGGAGTTTGTATGTTCTCCCCGTGTCTGCGTGGGTTTCCTCCGGGTGCTCCGGTTTCCTCCCACACTCCAAAAACCATACTAGTAGGTTAATTGGCTGATATCAAATTGACCCTGTGTGTCTATGTTAGGGAATTTAGACTGTAAGCTACAATGGGACAGAGACTGATGTGAGTGAGTTCTCTGTACAGCGCTGCAGAATTAGTGGCGCTATATAAATAATTGATGATGATGATGAACAGAGAGCTTCAGATATAGATCACAAGTGTATTTTATTAAAGCAGGTTTTCTCAGGTATTCTCGGTTTCTGTACTATAGCACCCCCCAAAAATATTCCTGTTAAAAATTGGCAGCTGAAAAATGTTAGGAGGATTACTAGTAAAGGCTTGTTATTATTCTGTGCGGTCACTCCCCCTAGGCTGTAGCGTGATACCAGCTGTTTGGTACAGAGACTGGGGAGCCCTGGGAAAAACTGCTTCAGAGTGCAGTTCTTGGGGCAACATTAAGGGGTAGAAGTAGGTTAGTAAAAATATGAGGAGTAACCAGGAATGCTGCTTTAAGTTAATGCGAAAGAATTAAAATAAATCACAGGCTGTAATCACGAAATAGGAGCGTGCCAAGGGCAAGAATGTACATTCACCGTGCCAACTCGAAATACTCTTTTTTACGTTGATCACTGTCAAAAGCAGCAATTGGCACGTTTTGCAGGGCCGGTGTGTATCCCACTCAAAATTGCAAGACAAATGGACAGGGCTTGATTAAGGGTTCAGGCCATGCGTAGGCTAATACACTTGTAGTGCCCCCTCGCCTTTCACGCCAGCCTAATACGCAGTAGATAAGAATGAACTCATCCTTAATTTAAAATTCAGCCCCCCCCCCCCCCATACCAATGTTTAGGTTTGCATGTTTTCGACAGGGCCGCGAAGAGGTGTGGGGCGGATACTAATTACCCGGGCCCGGAAACGCCATATATATAGATAATGTAAGTGACTGAAGTGTGATAGTGTTACAATGAAGGCAGTAGGAGAAGTGGCAGTATGACCCCCACTTCCACCACTGTATATATCTATTGTGGTAAAGGGGCTTATTTGTCACACCTCTCCTATCAGGAAATCGGTAAAAACCCAGCAAGTCTGCAGGGGCAGGCTGCAGACAGGGTTAAATTCCCCCTGGATACTTCTTCTAGCACACACACACACAGGTGTACCACATGGGTGTAATCATTTGTTTGTTGTTTGCAGTGATTGGTTTGTAGTCCTGGGGTGGAGGATAAGACACTGTATTTGTGGGCGGGGCAACCAACGCCAATTAGTGGTCGGCTTGTAGTGAGGGAACTACTGGGGAGAGAGACTGACTGCTGTATTCTACAATGAGATTTCTGCCAGAAAGTACAATAAAAAGTGTCTCTGTATGATATCATCTTCATCTCACATATTAACAGTTATGATTATCTCCTGCAATATGAATTGTGAATGTTGTTAGCTGTATGTTATTGGCCGACTTGTATTTCTGCTTTAGTAGCAAAACTCTTTTTGCTATATCGCTTGTATCTCAAGTTCAAAAGTTAGTTGATCAGTGCTGCCACCTGCAGGGTATTACCTAGTAAAGCAGTCATCCACTAATCATTCAGATCTCTACTGTCTACGGCCTTGTTATTACAGTAGCCTTTATTATTAAACGTTATTTATATAACACCATCATATTACGCAGCACATTGTGAATGTCTTTACTGGCTCACATCAGCCCCTGCCCAGTGGAGGTTACAGTCTAAA
The DNA here is from genome assembly GCF_038048845.1 of Mixophyes fleayi. Classification (NCBI taxonomy): domain Eukaryota; kingdom Metazoa; phylum Chordata; class Amphibia; order Anura; family Limnodynastidae; genus Mixophyes; species Mixophyes fleayi. The sequence goes on along the minus strand of NC_134402.1, from coordinate 447,162,116 downwards.
TTCTCTAAACGCACACACAATAGGGTCAATTTCATCCAAAGTCAATTAAACTACCAGTATATTTTTTGGACCATGTGGGGAGGGGGGGGGGGGCTTCCGTAGAACCTGTAAGAAGTCCACATGAATATACAGATTCACTAAATTATGTTTATGTGAGTCAGCATGGATATTTAAATTGGCTACATTACATCCTATGGGGCATATTCAATTGTTTGAATACGTATTACCGTTATTACGGTAAAACTAAGCCAGATTTCAGCTCGCAGCTCCCTGAGTAATGATGGTAATAGTGCACGCACCGCGTTACTTTTGCCAGTAACGCTAACAATTGAATATGCCCCTATGGGTCTAAATGAAGCTTTAGATCATAATTGTTTTAACTGAAATCTAGGGGTCTGAAGGCACAAGCATTGAATATTAGTATGAATAATGCGATCAATACCATCAAGGCTTTATGGGGTCCTTTGGCTATATATATGTTTGTTTTGAGATGTATTGGCAGTGAGATCCCCTGTTTTTCCTTCTACCTCTTAGCAATTATGCATTATTTCAATATTTGTGTCTAGTATAGCCATTTGGTATTGTCGCTATTGGTACTTATCCTGAAGGCAGCTATTTATTCAGACTGTCTATATCAGGTTGGCATATGGTTTACGGATTTTTATATATGTGTGTATGTATGTATTTATATGTGTATATATGGATGTATGTATACTTGTTTTTATTATTTATTTTTTAAGGGTATTTTAATTTGAACATTACTGCTTGTGGTCACTTTCCCTATGAGGATTTTGCATGACAAAAAGTGTTATTTAAACATATCATGAATTATAATTTATGAATAATTATGTTTGAGGAGGATTGGTTCTGTATATTGTGAACAAAAGTAAATTATTTATTTTATATATATATATATATTGTATTTATTTATTATTATTTTTTATTATTTTCTACTATGCATTTGGTTTCAAACAGGTTATTATTTATTTGTCATTGTTATGTGGGGATCGAATAAGGCAGTAAATGGTTATTGTCAATAGCAATCAGATGTGTTCTTGTGTTCTATCTTAGAAATTAATCCACTAATGAGAAACAGAGCTGCCTGTGATTCTTATATACTTAAGGAAGGAATGAGGTTTTGGAAATAGCTTTGAGAAAGTCCTGTAGTCTCAGGACGAAATGCGTCAGATAATTAACCTCACCAGTGGTTACAAGCTGGTGCAGGAGAGCTCTTTGCAGTGGAACAAATACTACTAGTGATTGTATCCAGACGAAGGAGATCAGGCGACGCACAGTACTATTTACGGAGCTGCTGTGGATCCACTCTATAGCGGGTAGCTCCCGCCGGGACATAGTTGTTGAATGAATTCCTCCGGAGGATATATATTTAGAACAGGGGTGTCCAACCTTTTAGCTTCCCTGGGCCACATTGGAAGACGACGAGTTGGTTTGGGCCGCACATAAGATACACTAACAATAACGATAGCTGATCATCCAAAAACCATAGAAAACATAGTTAACATATATATATCAGAAAAAAGTGATTATATATATATATATATATATATATATATATATATATATATTAGATATATATATATGTAACCCCTGGGGATGCTGCAGTTGGACTTGAGCACCCAGGGGCTAATAATCACACTTGCATCAGTAAGAAAAGAGATGCATATAGCTATTTACCAGTCAAGGAGAAGGAACTACATCTCCCAGAAAGCTGTTATGAAGAGGGGGCGGACCCTAAGAAGACTGAGAAACCTGAGGGCGGAGAGAGAGAAGGAGAGAGGAGCATCCTGGGAGATGTAGTTCCTTCTCCTTGACTGGTAAATAGCTATATGCATCTCTTTTCTTACTGATGCAAGTGTGATTATTAGCCCCTGGGTGCTCAAGTCCAACTGCAGCATCCCCAGGGGTTACACACTGTAACACCCCCTTGTGTATTAAGCGTTGTGAGGGTATATATATATATTGAACCACGCAGATGCTTCTCACCTTGGTACTTGGTTTTCAGTGCCTCCACCCGAATCTCTGCTTTCTCTTCTGGGGGGTGTTCCAAAGATACACCAGGGGGAGATTCGGGAAACCCCCTGCCCAGTATTAACACTCTGTGACAAAATGTGTGCTGCAAAAGCCAGCCAGGCACATTTATTTAAATGGAAATCCTAAATGCAGCTTTGTAATTTTATAGAAAAATATACTTTGGTATAATTTGAAATAATAGTGCAAACAATACAATACAGTAATAAAACAGTGTGGATGAAAGTGGCGCACCACTTCTTACTATGCACACCAAGTTAACACAAAAACTCGCAATAAATCAATAACAGCATACAATATAATATAATATATAACAATATAACCTTTAACTGTCACAGCTTTATACACATGAAAAAATATATCAGATATCTTACTTGCTCCTGATACTGTGAATATCTTGCAGGGTGAATTTATATATTTTCCCTTATAGCCCTACAATGTACTGCCAAACACACACAGCAGTATTCAAACACACCACACAAATAGAGCAGTGCACTGCAAGTTGGGGCCCTTCTGTATGTATGCAGCATGGCATGGAAACATCATGTGTCCAGTTTGCAGATGTTGGAGGTCTTTAAATCACTTGCAGTGAGGTACAGCAGTCACAGTATGCAGACCCTCCTCTAGCAACAACTGTAAAATCCTTTCTAATTTGTATCCTGGGACTTGTAGTTCCACAAGTGCTGATTAGACACACACTTGGTGCATATTTACCTGCCCACCCATCTATCCCTAACTCTTCAGCCCTTGTGGCCAGATATAGTCCAAACCCCACTTGAACAACAACAGATAGATAAAAATAACCAGTAACTTATCTGCACCAGTGTGTCACAGGTCTGAACTTGATTATCTCCAAAATGGCTGACTTGTAAAATGTCCTTCTTCAGAGATGCATGCAAACCTCCTCCTACAGCTTCAAACTGTGGCTTCCAGCAGGTTCTGTTCAGAACTGCACCCAGCTTTGATATCTCTGCAGACTGCTCTCTCTGCTCAGATCACTCATCTAGTGCCCTTCTGCCTAGGGTCACCTATCTGAACTGGTCACACAGCTCAGTCTCTCCCAGGATGCTCCTCTCTCCCTCTCTCTCTCCGCCCTCAGGTTTCTCAGTCTTCTTAGGCTCCGCCCCCTCTTCATAACAGCTTTCTGGGAGATGTAGTTCCTTCTCCTTGACTGGTAAATAGCTATATGCATCTCTTTTCTTACTGATGCAAGTGTGATTATTAGCCCCTGGGTGCTCAAGTCCAACTGCAGCATCCCCAGGGGTTACACACTCCCCCTGTGGGGCAAGTCCACAATGAACAAATGATGAGGCTTGTCCCACATCCTGCAAATTTAAAGGGGTTAAGACATCCTGTCTAAATACACTTTCACATCCATACACAACAGGCCCTGGCATAACAGATATGGGAGTCAGATATGGCCACTGATAGACCCAGCTAGGATGAATCACCTTAGGAATCTCAGTCATATGACCTAGACTATCATAAGTCAACATCATTGGGGCTCTAGGGGTCCTTTTAGGCCGACCCTGGACTGGTGGGTTCCCTTCCTCTCCCCCCAACACCCTGTTGGGGCGTTCAGTGCATCCTCCATCTGGATCAACGACGTCCCCATCCATGTCAACTTCCTGGTTAGAGCCTTCCTCTACTGAACACTGAGAATCCAACCGTCCAGCTACTCTTGGGTTGACACTTTCATCTGAAATGGCAGGCATAGTTCTCCTTTCTTCTACTTGTGGAGGTCTTACATCGGCCCCCTCGGTAGACCTAGTGAGCCTTCTGATATCTTGTCTCCAATCTATTTCTCCCAATTTACCTGGAGCATCATACCCCCAATCATCTCCATCATCTTCTTTTGTGGTCGGTTCTCTGATTCGCCGTGATCTTCTGGGTGTGGACACTTTTGGCTCATCTGTTTCAGGCTCCTCCCAAAACCGGACACCATCTCTGATGGGAAGCAAATGTTGTCGATGGTATGTCTTTATAGGGCCTGTTAGCCCCTCGGGCCTAATTCGATAGGCTGGGATGTCTGGCAATTTTGCAACCACAACATGAGGATCCTTTCGCCAACGATTGGCTAACTTGTGTTTCCCCGGGAGGCCCAAGTGTCTAAGTAAAACCCTGTCACCTGGCTCCAGAATATGCTCCTTGACCTGTAGATCATAACGACCCTTGTTTCGTTGTCCAGCTTTTGATGCAGCTGCTTCCGCTAGTCTGTAGGCCTCCTTTAGTGTTTCAGCTGCTCCACATATTTCAAATGGGGCTTTTCTTGGGGATCAGCAGTGTCCATTCCAAAACAGATATCGATTGGTAATCTAGCCTCCCTTCCAAACATTAAGAGATATGGGGAGTACCCCGTGGACTCATTTTTTGTGCAATTGTAGGCGTGGACCAAATGGCTGATGTGCCTACTCCAATGTGCCTTTTTTTTAGTGTCCAAAGTGCCCATCATGCTGAGAAGGGTCCGATTAAATCTCTCCGGCTGCGGATCTCCTTGGGGCTGGAAAGGAGTAGTCCTGGACTTCTTTATCCCGCAGACCTCGCACAGTTCTTTTATTAGCTTGCTCTCAAAATCCCGACCCTGATCTGAATGAATGCGGGCAGGCGGTCCATAGTGGACAAAGAACTTTTCCCATAGGATTTTTGCCACGGTCACAGCTCTCTGGTCTTTTGTCTGGTAGGCTTGAGCATAACGGGTGTAATGATCTGTCACCACTAGAATGTTACACTTGTTGCTTTCATCCGGTTCCACTGATAGAAAGTCAATACAGACTAACTCTAAAGGCCCATTGCTGGATATATTCTTTAAGGGGGCAGCCTTTTCTGGGAGGGATTTTCGAAGTATGCATGTCCCACAAGATTTACAATAACTCTCAATGTCTATCTCCATTTTCGGCCAGTAGAATCTATCTGAAATTAAACTCATGGTCTTCTCTATTCCCAGGTGGCCGTGTTTATCATGCAACGCACGGAGAACCATGGGACGGTGCTTCTTTGGTAATACTAGCTGTTTCCTCTCTCTGCCATCTTTGCGGCTGGTTTCTCTATACAGTAGCCCCTGCTTCACCACCAATGACTCTCTCTGTCTGCTTAGCAAAATAGCTTCCTCCGTTTTCAAACTACTCGGGTGGATTCTTTGTCTGTGTTTAACAGACCACCTAACTGCTGCTATAGAGGAGTCATTCTGCTGATCTTCTTTGACTTGGCTTGAACTCAACTTCTGAAGATCACTGAGCTCCATTTGACTCAGCCAGCAATATTGTCTTGGTAGTGCATCTGTCGTTGCCCCTAGAGCTGTTAAGCATTCTTTGACTGGAGGCACGACCACACGTCCCTCGTGACACATCCCCTTCACCTCTGGAGCTGGCAACTCTATCCATTCTTCTTCCTGAGATTCCACAAACCTTCCCGGTAATCTTGACAAAGCATCGGCATCTACATTTCTTCTCCCAGGCCTGTACTTTATTGTGAAATTGTAAATGGCCAGCGCCGCCAACCATCTGTGCCCAGTTGCATCTAGCTTTGCTGTGGTCTGCACATATGTGAGGGGATTGTTGTCTGTATGCACTTCGAATGGTACTCCATACAAGTAGTCGTGAAGTTTGTCAACAACTGCCCACTTAAGGGCCAGGAACTCCAACTTATGCACCGGGTAGTTCCGTTCACTGGGTGAGAGACCTCGACTGATGTAATAGACTGGTCTTAACCTTCCTTCTTGCACTTGGTATAGCACTCCCCCAAGTCCCTCAAAGGAGGCATCTACATGCAGAATGTATGGTAACTCTGGATCGGCATATGCCAGAACAGGCGCTTGAATCAGGCAGGTTTTCAATCCTTCAAAAGCTTGTTCGCAAGCCTCACTCCACCTTTCCCCGAACGCATCATTTACCCGGAACAATGGTTTCTCTTTCCGAT